>NC_056727.1:945150240-945450240 GCF_019279795.1 Protopterus annectens
CCAATTGTTAGTAATTAATGTCTTCTAGTGGGTGCTGTCCTTTTCATATTTAATAACCAAACTGTTCTTGTACCCTAGAGATTGTATGGATTCATTTTTGGTATGGTAATCTAAACCTATTCCTAAAAAATAATTTAATCTAGACATTCTTCCCTGTAAACAATCATCCTTACCACTAATCAATATGTCCATAGGATAGCCTCTCAATATTAACATGTTGACAAAAGTATCAAGTTCATTATGAAAATCAAACTCTTCAGAAATAATTGTTGACAATCTAACCACATGTCCCTTTACTAGGCAATTTTTCTGCTTATAGGGATGGTTATTACTATAATGCAGATACCCATTAGAGAAGGTTGGCTTTCTGTAAATTTTAGATTTATATACTGCCCTTTCCAAATCTTTTTCTAACAGGACATCTAAATAATCAATACTTGCATCTGAGTACTTAAAGGTAAACTTTAAAAATGTGGTGGTGGAATTAATATAATTTATAAAACCTTCCAATTTTTGGTAATTACCTTTCCATATTAGGAAGATGTCACCCAAAAAGTGAAAAAAAGGCTGTTATATTGAGAAAATATAGTGATTTAAATACAAATTTATGTTCCAAAGAGAACATCAGAAGGTCAGCAAAAAAGGAGGGTGCATGCAGCACCCATGACTACACCACTAATCTGCTTGTAGTATTCTCCTTCAAAATAGATGGAATTATTTTTTAAAATCATTTCCATAAAATAAATAATAATGTTAACATCCCTATTAAACAAACATTCACATTTACAAAGAATCTCATTATTTCAATCTAATAATGTATCATGAGGAATAAAGGAAAATAAGTCCACCATATCAATAGTTACCAAAAGCTATTCTGGATGAAAATATTTGGGGTAATTTGTCCCAAAAAATCCAAACAATCCTTTAGCATATAAGAATATACAAATTTAAAAGGTTTTATAGTTTTGTCAATATACAATGCCAAAGATGAGTCACCTGTGGCAACAATAGGTTTAAAAGCACAAACTTGTAGGAAAAAACACTTTAATAGCAAAAGCAAAGCTTTCGGGCAGAACCCTTCTTCAATACTAATACAATCAAGTGAGCATAATGAGAGCTTATATACAGGTCTAAAAAGTCACATGATCAGCAGCCAATAATCATGTGATAACAGAACATAAAATTCAAACAACATAATGAAACTTTATAAAATCACTTGATAGTGTTACTTAATTTAGTTAAAATTGGTTTTAAACTAACTTTGCTGTTGATTCCTGGGTGTGAATCAGCAGCTAATCTTAAAATCCATTCAAATTCCTTGGTCTCAAGGTGATTATTCAAATCTCCACCCCTGGCATTAGGACAGTTAAAATCAATAACTCTAAACTTAAATGAGTGTTCAGGGCCATAAGCACTGATATGCTTATACAGTGCATTATTTTCACAACATCATCTGATTTCAGAACTATGGTCAATAACACGATCTTTCAGCTTACGAATAGTTTTACCTACATAAAACGAGGTGCAGGACTTACACGTAGCCAAATAAATAACACATGAGATGTTACAAGTGGCTGAAATTTTAAAGTTGAATACTTGACCAGTACTAGGATGTGTGAACATATCACTACCATTTCCAAACATCTGTGTTCAAGCAATACAGTTAAAACACTGAAAAGTGCCATGCTTAATAGCCAACGTCATAGGCTTAGGTTTATGAAAATCTTTATAACACAATAGACTTTTAATAGTCTTCATGTTTCTATAAGAAAAACATGGTTTATCACCCACAATAGCTTTTATTTCGTCTGAGGCTAATAAAATTATCCAATTTCTTAAAATAATTTGTTTAACTAGGTTGCTTCTTCTATTAAAAGTAGTCATATATCTAACTGAAGTCATCTCTTTATTACTATTATGATTTTTCTGTGATGTAGTCGGCAAAATAGCATACTCTTGAGTAAAACTAATAGGTTTCAAGTAAGTCCTCCTAGCTTCTAAAATATCTGTTCTAAGCTTATCAAGTAGCTGAACATCATAGCCACTCGAAATAAAATCAATTATTAAATCATCTAATTGAGATTTAAACACATCATCATCTGTATTGAGCTTGCTTGTCCTAATAAATTGTGATTTTACCACACTTCTGAAAATATGTGGGGCGTGCATACTACTATAATGCAGATATTTGCAACAACTAACTCCCTTCTTATAGACTGAAGTGCTAAGAATTCCGTCATTCAGCTGATTTTTTACATCTAAGTAACACATTATGTTTTCAGATACTCGCAAAGAGAACATCAGAAGGTCAGCAAAAAAGGAGGGTGCATGCAGCACCCATGACTACACCACTAATCTGCTTGTAGTATTCTCCTTCAAAATAGATGGAATTATTTTTTAAAATCATTTCCATAAAATAACTAATAATGTTAACATCCCTATTAAACAAACATTCACATTTACACAGAATCTCATTATTTCAATCTAATAATGTGTCATGAGGAATAAAGGAAAATAAGTCCACCATATCAATAGTTACCAAAAGCTATCCTGGATGAAAATATTTGGGGTAATTTGTCCCAAAAAATCCAAACAATCCTTTAGCATATAAGAATATACAAATTTAAAAGGTTTTATAGTTTTGTCAATATACAATGCCAAAGATGAGTCACCTGTGGCAACAATAGGTTTAAACAGGGAATTATCAATGTTTTTATGGACTTTTGGGATACCAGATAAACATGGAATAATGTGGTTATGTATATACAAATTAAATAATTTATTGTCAATATCTCCCTGAAAAATCAAATCCTCAAGTGTTAAGTCAATTTTACAGTAAGAAATATTTATCTCATTTTTAGATGCCCAGCTGGGTCCCTATTACTTCATCAAAGAATCGGATCATCAAACAGCATTTCAGATGCATTTTATCAAACATGCCATGCCATTCACTGAACTGCTCTGACTGAGATTGCATTATGATAGGGATTTGGAAATTTGTCCTTTCCCCACTGTAGTATGATCTCGGAGTTGGTATAAGTAGCAGACACCCCCAAACACAAGGGAGGTTCGATGAATGGCATTTCCAATGAAATGCAATTCAATGATCTGATTCTTTGATGAAGTAATATAGACCTGCCCAACTATAGCAAGAGTCATAATTAAGTAAATCAAAAATCTTGAGTAATCAATGGTATTCACTATGACCATTTTACCTCTTTTAACAGGTTTCATGATATAGACATTTTTATTTTTACTAAGTTCAATTAATAATTTAGATTCTTCTAGAGTCAAGTTATAAGAAAGATATTTATCCTTTCTGCCCTAAAATTTTCTAATGTTATGTATACATATTTTTTTCAAAAATAGATAAAACAGGGTCTAAAGGAGGTTTGAAATGGCTTTTCTGATATAATTGTCACTTAAGAACATTGTTTGTAGTAATAGGAATTCCATCAACATTCAAAGAAAACATTACAAATACATTTAGTTTTCTGACATAAAGCTTAAAATTCATAAATTATCCAACATTAATGTTAAAAGTAGGAACAAAAGTGAAACCTTTTATAAATAATTCAGAATATCTGTTGTCTAAAACTAAAGTGCTATAATTTCAAATCCTTAATCCTTTATGGTTTGTACATATAATATTCTCATTATTAAGTGCATCAGTAGTGATATTTAAAAATTCTAAAACAGGGTTTGACAAATTGGAAAATTGGAAAACCTGCTGGTAACTGTTCTGCCGTATTAAATTCATCAACTATTTTACTTTGTGCTATAATGCTATCAGTAGGTGTTAAGTTAAACTTAAAAACATTCAATAACCAGTCTTTTTTCATCTCCCCCTCACCCCCCATGCTGGGGGGATAAGGTAAATTCTTTTGTTGGGGTGGTAAATGATATGTTTCTTGTTCGGCCATCCTGGTTGACTGTTTTAATGGTGGTGTAGTAGATGTTGATAAAAAAATCACATACCCAGGGTACAGACACACAAATACACACACACACACACACACACATACACACACACACACACACACACACACACACACACAAACAGTTCAATTGAAAAACAAACAAATCTGGTAGGGGAAACATATAAAAAAATAAAAAACATACAATAAACTGGTTGCATAAATGTGCACACCCTTAAACTAATACTTTGTTGAAGCACCTTTTGCTTTAATTACAACATTCAGTCTTCTTGGGTACACATCTGCCATCAATTAAAGAAACTCAATTAACCCCAAATAAAGTTCAGCTGTCCTAGTAGGATTTTTCTGACATTTACTCAGTTGCCTGCTACAGCAAAACACATGGTTTGCAGAGAGCTTACAAAGCATCAAATGGATCTCATTGTTGAACGGTATCAGTCAGGAGAAGGGTACAAAAAATTTCCACAGCATTCGATATACCATGGAACACAATGAAGACAGTCATCAAAAAGTGGAGAAAATATGGGGCAACAGCGACGTTGCAAAGAACTGGATGTCCCTCCAAAATTGATGAAAAGACAAGATGAAAACTGGTCAGGGAGGCTGCCAAGAGACCTACAGCAACACTGAAGGAGCTGCAGGAATTTCTGGCAAGTACTGGTTGTGCACTGCATGTGACAACAATCTCCTGTATTCTTCATATGTCTGGTCTATGGGGTAGGGTTGCAAGACGGACGCCTTTTCTTAAACAGAAAAACATCCAGGCCCGGCTAAAATTTGCAAAACAATACATCAAGTCTCCCAAAAGCATGTGGGAAAATGTGTTATGGTCTGATAAGACCAAGGTTGAACTTTTTGGCCACAATTCCAAAGGGTACGTTTGGCACAAAAACAAAACTTCGCATCACCAAAAGAACACCATACCCTTGGTGAAGCATTGTGGTAGCAGTATCATGCTTTGGGGTTGCTTTTCTTCAGCTGGAACTGGGGCTTTAGTCAAGGTGAGGGGAATTATGTACATTTCCAAATACCAGTCACTTTTGGCCCAAAACCTTCAGGTGTCTGCTAGAAAGCTGAAGATGAAGAGGAATTTCACCTTTCAACACGACAATGACCACAAGCATACATCCAAATCAACAAAAGAATGGCTTCACCAGAAGAGAATTAAAGTTTTGAAATATTCCTGCCAGAGCCCAGACCTAAATTCAATAAGGAAATCTGTGTGGTGATCTGAAGAGGGCTGTGCACAAGAGATGTCCTCGCAATATGACAGATTTGGAGCGCTTTTGCAAGGAAGAGTGGGCAAATATTGCCAAGTCAATTTGTGCCATGCTGATAGACTCTACCCAAGAAGACTGAATGTTGTAATTAAAGCAAAAGGTGCTTCATCAAAGTATTAATTTAATGGTGTGAACACTTATGCAACCAGCTTATTGTACATTTTTTCATATTTTTTCCCCTAACAGATTTGTTTGTTTTTCAATGAATTGTACAGATTAAAGGACACATTAAAGGTGGGAAATGTTTTGAAATGATTTATTGTGGTATTATTTTTTTATATCACAAAAACCTGGTATTGTAACAGGGGTGTGTATACTTTATATATATATATATATATATATATATATATGTGTGTGTGTGTGTGTGTGTGTGTGTGTGTGTATCCTGTTACGGAGAGGAGTTGTGCAGATGCAGTATTCGGGTATTGTGGTATTGTAGGAGTTTGATCCCACATGAATGCCCTGACTGGAGAATCCATGCTTCCCTTATAGTAAAAAGGGATGGACAGAACCAAGAAGAGAGAGAGAGAGAAAGAGACATTGGTCTCTTCTGGAGATGAGAGAGACAGGCAATGTCATAGAGATCAGAGCCTTAGCTAGAAAAATATCCATTATGCGGCCTGACTAACAAACAAATCCAGAGAGAAAAGGCAACTAAAAATATCTTGGGCATAGACTTTCCAATTTGTCGTGAGTTTGCTTTATGTTGAGTGACTCGGATACTCTAAAAAAACAAGCTGCAATGCAGAAAGTTTGATTTTTATTTTGATTATAATAATAGAGTCAATGTGGTACACTGTGTAATTTGAAGAACTGGATAAGATTCAATGATATTTCTAAATGCTTGCTATAAAGATAATTATTTTATTTTATAAATGTAGCCAGAGTGAGTTTTTACAAAAGCTAATAATGTGCTAAAAGTAGGAGTTTTTCCTCATTGAGGGAAATGGGCCAGAAAAGCTGGAAACATTATGGTAAAAATGATGAACGAAGCTAAGCATATATTCTCACTGAGTTAATAATTCCACAGAATATTTCATCTCACAAAGAGTGCAGGGAAAATTTGATTTATGATGCTAGTAACTGCAATGAGAATATACAGCAAATATTTCTGAGTTACGGTAAATCTAATAAACATGAATTCAAAGTGTGCATTGAAATGGGTTGAGAGATTAACCCTTCCAATAAAGCACTCTTTGATGAAGTCTTAACTAACTGTTAGCATACTTCTATATTTTAAAGAATTGTAATCACAAGATGTGGAGTTTGCTTTGCTTAAACTGTGTTTTTTTAAACTCCGAGTAAAATGCAATTTTAATTGCTGCTTGTTAGGTTGTGCTGACAGTGCTGAATACAGTTAACTTTGTCATACCCCAGTAGAGAAGAGAAACATAAACATGACTCTGAAAGTGGCATAGAGGCATAAGTTATAAACAGTTGCTATAGTTTATACCCTGCCTGCATGGAGTGTTACTGTGCTCATGTTTTACTTTACAAAATAAAATTCTTTTAAACTGCTGCAAACTGCTTGCCACAAATGTAGCAAGCAGTTTGCTATAGTTTATATCCTGCCTGCAAAAGCACTCAGGTTTTAGTGCAAAAAAAATGACTTATTTTAAACTGTAGCAAACAATTGCTACAGCTACAGTCTCAACCCTAGAGGTCTGGTCTTAATTAAAAAAAAATGTTTTAATTTTATTTTTAAACTGTAGCAAGCAGTTGCTACAGTTTAGACCACACATGCAGCACTACAACACTCAGGTTTGACTGCAAATGCCATGGCAGCTTTTAAAAGCCATTAAAGAGATATTGAGACCAGCGGTAAGTGTGCATCCCCCAACAATTACAACCTTGGCCAGTTGCACCTCTTACCCTGCCCTAGGTACACTATTGATTGTTAGAATGACAAGCATCATTGAATGTTTGGCAATGTATTATGTAATTGCTTAAAAGTTGCTTATCAAAAGTGTGCATAGTGAATGCTCTAATCTGCTGAAATAAACACTTTAGGAAAATGTTAAGTGTGAAATATATTCAAGAATACCAGTAAAAGAAATTACTGAAGCTGGTAGTGAGTGTTGCAATGTTGTGTTGAATTCTTCATTTGCAGAGAGTGGCTTGCTGCAGTTTAAATGAATAAATAAAACCAATGATCTGTGAAGATCCCCCATTCCACCTTAGTATTACATACTAACCTTAACCCTGCTCGTCCCCCTAATCCTAACTCTACACATTACCTTAAAAAAAAACTTTTCTGCAACACTGCTACTGAACAACCAGGCTCATTCACAGCCATACCAATGTGTATGCATACCTCTAAATCTATATCATCTAACCCAGCCCTTACTCTAACCCTAACCAACAAACACTTGTGTAAACACTAAATCAATCCCCTTCTCTAACCTTTACTCTAACCCTAATTCACAAAACATTTTGCTCGTATACACACACACACACACACACACACACACACACACACACACACACACACACACACACACAGTTCAATTGAAAAACAAACAAATCTGGTAGGGGAAACATATAAAAAATAAAAAACATACAATAAACTGGTTGCATAAATGTGCACACCCTTAAACTAATACTTTGTTGAAGCACCTTTTGCTTTAATTACAACATTCAGTCTTCTTGGGTACACATCTGCCATCAATTAAAGAGACTCAATTAACCCCAAATAAAGTTCAGCTGTCCTAGTAGGATTTTTCTGACATTTACTCAGTTGCCTGCTACAACAAAACACATGGTTTGCAGAAAGCTTACAAAGCATCAAATGGATCTCATTGTTGAAAGGTATCAGTCAGGAGAAGGGTACAAAAAATTTCCACAGCATTCGATATACCATGGAACACAATGAAGACAGTCATCAAAAAGTGGAGAAAATATGGGACAACAGTGATGTTCCAAAGAACTGGATGTCCCTCCAAAATTGATGAAAAGACAAAACGAAAACTGGTCAGGGAGGCTGCCAAGAGACCTACAGCAACACTGAAGGATCTGCAGGAATTTCTGGCAAGTACTGGTTGTGCACTACATGTGACAACAATCTCCTGTATTCTTCATATGTCTGGTCTATGGGGTAGGGTTGCAAGATGGAAGCCTTTTCTAATACAGAAAAACATCCAGGCCCAGCTAAAATTTGCAAAACATTACATCAAGTCTCCCAAAAGCATGTGGGAAAATGTGTTATGGCCTGATAAGACCAAGGTTGAACTTTTTGGCCACAATTCCAAAGGGTACGTTTGGCACAAAAACAAAACTTCGCATCACCAAAAGAACACCATCCCCTTGGTGAAGCATTGTGGTAGCAGTATCATGCTTTGGGGTTTCTTTTTTTCAGCTGGAACTGGGGCTTTAGTCAAGGTGAGGGGAATTATGTACGGTTCCAAATACCAGTCACTTTTGGCCCAAAACCTTCAGGTGTCTGCTAGAAAGCTGAAGATGAAGAGGAATTTCACCTTTCAACATGACAATGACCACAAGCATACATCCAAATCAACAAAAGAATGGCTTCACCAGAAGAGAATTAAAGTTTTGAAATATCCCTGCCAGAGCCCAGACCTAAATTCAATAAGAAAATCTGTGTGGTGACCTGAAGAGGGCTGTGCACAAGAGATGTCTTTGCAATATGACAGATTTGGAGCGCTTTTGCAAGGAAGAGTGGGCAAATATTGCCAAGTCAATTTGTGCCATGCTGATAGACTCTACCCAAGAAGACTGAATGTTGTAATTAAAGCAAAAGGTGCTTCATCAAAATATTAATTTAATGGTGTGAACACTTATGAAACCAGCTTATTGTACATTTTTTATATTTTTCCCATAACAGATTTGTTTGTTTTTCAATTGAATTGTACAGATTAAAGGTCACATTAAAGGTGGGGAAAGTTTTGAAATGATTTATTGGGGTGTGTGTGTGTGTGTGTGTGTGTGTGTGTGTGTGTGTGTGTGTGTGTGTGTGTGTGTGTGTATGCTGTTACTGAAAGGAGTTGTGCGGATGCAGTATTCGGGTATTGTGGTATTGTAGGAGTTTGATCCCACATGAATGCCCTGACTGGAGAATCCATGCTTCTCTTATAGTAAAAAGGGATGGACAGAACCAAGAAGAGAGAGAGAGAAAGAGACATTGGTCTCTTCTGGAGATGAGAGAGACAGGCAATGTCATAGAGATCAGAGCCTTAGCTAGAAAAATATCCATTATGCGGCCTGACTAAAAAACAAATCCAGAGAGAAAAGGCAACTAAAAATATCTTGGGCATAAACTTTCCAATTTGTCGTGAGTTTGCTTTATGTTGAATGACTCGGATACTCTAAAAAAACAAGCTGCAATGCAGAAAGTTTGATTTTTATTTTGATTATAATAATAGAGTCAATGTGGTACACTGTGTAATTTGAAGAACTGGATAAGATTCAATGATATTTCTAAATGCTTGCTATAAAGATAATTATTTTATTTTATAAATGTAGCCAGAGTGAGTTTTTACAAAAGCTAATAATGTGTTAAAAGTGGGAGTTTTTCCTCATTGAGTGAAATGGGCCAGAAAAGCTGGAAACATTATGGTAAAAATGATGAACGAAGCTAAGCATATATTCTCACTGAGTTAATAATTCCACAAAATATTTAATCTGACAAAGAGTGCAGGGAAAATTTGATTTATGATACTAGTAACCACAATGAGAATATACAGCAAATATTTCTGAGTTACGGTAAATCTAATAAACATGATTTCAAAGTGTGCATTGAAATGGGTTGGGAGATTAACCCTTCCAATAAAGCACTCTTTGATGAAGTCTTAACTAACTGTTAGCATACTTCTATATTTTAAAGAACTGTAATCACAAGATGTGGAGTTTGCTTTGCTTAAACTGTGTTTTTTTAAACTCTGAGTAAAATGCAATTTTAATTGCTGCTTGTTAGGTTGTGCTGACAGTGCTGAATACAGTTAACTTTGTCATACCCCAGTAGAGAAGAGAAACATAAACTTGACTCTGAAAGTGGCATAGAGGCATAAGTTATAAACAGTTGCTATAGTTTATACCCTGCCTGCATGGAGTGTTACTGTGCTCATGTTTTACTTTACAAAATAAAATTCTTTTAAACTGATGCAAACTGCTTGCTACAAATGTAGCAAGCAGTTTGCTATAGTTTATATCCTGCCTGCTAAAGCACTCAGGTTTTAGTGTAAAAAAAATGTCTTCTTTTAAACTGTAGCAAACAATTGCTACAGCTACAGTCTCAACCCTAGAGGTCTGGTCTTAATTAAAAAAAAATAATAATTTTAATTTTATTTTTAAACTGTAGCAAGCAGTTGCTACAGTTTAGACCACACATGCAGCACTACAACACTCAGGTTTGACTGCAAATGCCATGGCAGCTTTTAAAAGTTTGTATTGCATTAAAGAGATATTGGGATCAGCGGTTAGTGTGCACCCCCCAACAATTACAACCTTGGCCAGTTGCACCTCTTACCCTACCCTAGGTACACTATTGATTGTTAGAATGACAAGCATCATTGAATGTTTGGCAATGTATTATGTAATTGCTTAAAAGTTGCTTATCAAAAGTGTGCATAGTGAATGCTCTAATCTGCTGACATAAACACTTTAGGAAAATGTTAAGTGTGAAATATATTCAAAAATACCAGTAAAAGAAATTACTGAAGCTGGTAGTGAGTGTTGCAATGTTGTGTTGAATTCTTCATTTGCAGAGAGTGGCTTGCTGCAGTTTAAATGAATAAATAAAACCAATGATCTGTGAAGATCCCCCATTCCACCTTAGTATTACATACTAACCTTAACCCTGCTCCTCCCCCTAATCCTAACTCTACACATTACCTTAAAAAAAACTTTTCTGCAACACTGCTACTGAACAACCAGGCTCATTCACAGCCATACCAATGTGTATGCATACCTCTAAATCTATATCATCTAACCCAGCCCTTACTCTAACCCTAACCAACAAACACTTGTGTAAACACTAAATCAATCCCCTTCTCTAACCTTTACTCTAACCCTAATTCACAAAACATTTTGCTCGTATACACACACACACACACACACACACACACACACACACACACACACACACACACACACACACTCATAATAAAAAGTCTACTTACCTGTTATGACAAAGGACAATAACCCATTCGGGCATTTTTGACAAACTCAAGAGGTTAGGTACAAACCCGTATGTCACTTGGTGGATAGACAACTAGGTCACAGACAGGACCCAAGAAGTTAGAATTGGGGAGTCCACCTCTACAAAGAGGGCAGTCAAAAGTGGAACCTCTCAGGCATCAGTCCTTGGACCGCTCCTTTTTGGCATTTACTTTTCAGAAGGCAAGGCCAATGTCAATGATCTCTCGCTGACTGAATTTGCAGATGATTGCAAATTAGGAGCTGTTATTGAATCTCACACTGACACAAATGTTCTCCAGGAGGGGCTGACACAGACAAACAACTGGTGTCAGAGTCATGGATTCAAACTAAATGCAAAGAAATGCATAATAGCATCCTTTGGGAAGTCATCCATCCCTGGTAACTATCATATTGACAACACCCCTTAGAGTTGACCCAGTAGTCAGGGACTTAGGGACACACATAGTTTATTTTTATTTTATTTTATTTTTATTTTACATTTGTTGACCAGGCTAGTCTAGCTGGATATATGTCCATTTTCAGTAGAGGCCCGGGGAGAAAAGCTCCATTATTTATTACAAGGTTTATAAAGAAGTAGCAAAACAAATATTATTGTAAGGTGTTTTTTTTTTTTTTTTTTTTCTTTTGTGTATGAGCAAATACTACATAATACAATGTATAGACTGCAATCATACATAGTAATTACAATGAAATTTAACATAAAGAATTGATAAAAATGCACTGAGGTGTGAAGGGAAAGGTATTGGAGATATAGGGAGAGAAGAGAAGAGAAGAAAGAGAAAGAATTAAAAAAAAAAGAAAGAGGAGAGAGGGTTAGTCTGGGTTAGTACAAGAGCATAGCCAGTGTTTATTGAGATACAGTTTTAGATTCCTTTTAAACAGTGGGAGTGAAGTGAGAGATGTAATCTCAGAGGGTAGTTTATTCCATATTTTTCCAACAGCATTGGAGAACAAGCAATCTCCTGCTAAATTGTTAGTTTTAGTAGTATGGATCAGAGGTTTGTTAGAAGAGCGCAGGTATTTCAGGTTATTGTAAGGGGTAATGAGACTGGAAAGTATTGGGGTTTTGTTAGGTTGGTAAAGGGTCTTGTGCACTATTGTAAGCTGTTGGAGTTTGAGGTGGTTGGGAAGTTCAAGCCATCCTAGTTGTTTTAGGTTCAGGCAGTGATGGGTTCTGAAAGTAGATCCTGTAGCAAATCAAGCAATATTATTATAGGATGTTATTAGTTTATTGAGGTTATTTTTAGAGAGATTGGTGAATATGGGTGAGGCATAGAGTAGAGTAGAGATTAGGTGGGTTCTAACTATTGTGGTCCTTGCTAGTGCAGTGAGAAAGGGTTTGATTCTATATAGTGATCCTATTTTTTTGTTAACTGATTTTATTGTATTGTTGATGTGAGAATCAAAGTTGACATTGTTGTCTATAGTTATTCTTAATAGCTTAGTGGTAAGATCAGGAGAGATAACAGTACCGTTGTTGGAAGTAAGAGTGAAGTGAAAAGGGGTGGATTTTCGGGTTGGTGAGAAGAGTAGCAGTTTAGTTTTCTTAGGGTTGAGGAGCAGGCACTGTTGAGAGAACCATTGTTCTACAGTGTTAAAAGCTTTTTGGGTAATAGACTGGAGTTCAGTTTGAGAGGTGGCTGTACAGATTATAGTAGAGTTGTCTGCATATTGAATGCAGGTAATGTTTAGGATAGCTGTTTGCAGATCATTAATAAAGATAGAAAATAGAAGGGGGCCTAGGATAGAGCCTTGAGGAACCCCTACAGAGATAGGAAGGTGATCAGATAGTGAGTTTTTCCAGAGAACTGCCTGTTGTCGGTTCTCTAAGTAAGATGTGAACCAAGTTATGGAGGGAGGATCAAGTGAGAGAGAAGTAAGAATATGCAGAAGAAGTTGGTGATTAACCATGTCGAAAGCTTTAGATAAGTCAAGGAAGACTGCAGATGATAGACTATTTTTATTGCGGTTATAGTTGATAGAATTAGTAAAGGAGAGCAATGCAGAGGTGCTGTGGGAAGGTCTAAATCCATGTTGACAAGTAGCAAGTAGGTTGGAGAAGGTAGTTTAGTAGTTGTTTATGTATGCATTTTTCCAATATTTTTGCAAGAGGGGATAAGAGTGCTATAGGACGGTAGTTAGAGAAGTCATTGGAGTTCCCACCTTTGTGGAGTGGAATAATATGAGATATTTTTCAGATGGAAGGAACAGTTCCTTCTTTTATAGATCTGTTTAAGAGTATAGAGATGGGATAGGTGATAGCTTTGGCACCTATTTGAAGGAACTCAGCAGGGAGTCTGTCTGCAGAAGGGGTGGTAGGTTTTAGTTTGAGGAGGAGTGAGAGGCTAAAGGAGGTAGGAATTGGTCCAAAATGAAAAGAAGGAGGTAGAGTAGCAGAAGATGTAAGCAGGTTTGCAGTATTGGGGGATAGGTGACTAGCTAGAGTTTGGATAGCATTTGTGAAGAAAGAGTTGAAGGCATTAGCTGTTTGTGAGGGATTTTCAGGGTTGGAGCCTAGTGGGTTGGGGGTGATAGATTGGCCTGGGGAAAGAATATTGTTAATACTAGTCCAGAATTGTTTGGGTTGCTTGTTGGAGGTTTGTTGAGATAAGAGAAAATAGTTCTTTTTGTCTGTCAGAATGGCTTTTTTTGTAGTGTTTCTAAGTTCTCTGAAGGTTTGGTGGTCAGTCAGATTCCTAGTAGTGCGCCATTTTGCCCAGGATTTGTTTCTGAGAGTGATTTTTTCCCTAGTGTCATTGGTGAGCCAGGGGCTGGTTTAGCTTTGGTTCTAATAGTTCGTAAAGGTGCATGATGGTCTAGAATGGATAGGAATGTAGAACTGAAGTATTCTACTGCTTCGTTAAGGGGAAGATGTTGTAGTGGAGACCAACTACATTGTTTTAGTTCTGCTAGAACGAGTTCTGAGTTAAATTGCTTTTTTGGACGTAATGTTAGGACAGTGTTAGGAAGAGTTAGGTTTGTTTTATGTCTAATAATGTAGGTTAGTGAATGGTCACTTAGATCGTCTGGAAGGGTACCAGATATATAGGTTTGTTGGGGGCTATTTGTAAGTATCCAATCTAAGGTAGTTTCATGGTTATTGATTTTATTAGTTCTGGTAGGGCTGTTAATGAGTTGTGAGAAGCCATATAGGTTTATATGGGAGGTGGGGTTTATACTTTTACAGGTATTCCAATCAAAGTTTACGTCACCTAGGATAATTGTTTCTTGTGGGAAGTTAGAGGAGAGCCAGTTAAGGATGTTTTCAAGCATATTAATGTTATTTCCTGGGGTAAGGTATGTACAAATAATATTTATGGCTTTATTTTTGTTGAGGTGAAGCTTTAGGATAATAATTTCGGTACTATTGTCTAGGGGAAGGCTGGGATGTATAGTACTGATTTGAAGGTTAGCTTTATAAAGAATAGCAACTCCTCCTCCCTTTTTGGCTAGGTGGTCATGTTTTATAATATTATACCCAGATGGGGTAATTTCATTGTCTTTAATGTTTGGTTTTAGCCATGTTTCAGATTAGCAAAGTATGTCAAATCGGTGGACATCTAAGAGGACATGAACTTGAGCAATTTTGTTACAACTACTACGAATATTAACATGAGCAACAGAGCGTGAGTTGACAGGTTTGGTAGGTAAGAGGGTAGTAGTTATATCTTGATTAGTGTTTCCTGCAGAATAGGTATGTTGAGGGCCAGGGTTAGGATGAATGTCCCCATCCAATAGAGCATGGATAAGTATTAATTGTTTAGGCTGGAGAGGCTTACAGAGGCAGACTAGTGATTTTTTAGTTTTGAGGTTGTTAAACTTGATATGTACAAGTCTGTGGTATTTGGGTAATTGGTAGCTGGCTTTATAAGTTAGGTTTATGGAAGTCGAGAATAAAGGGAGTATAGGTGAAGAGGTGTGTAAGGAGGGAAAGGTTAGGGAGTAGTGGACTGGTTGTTCATATGAAGTTAGGAGATAGGTAGTGGCTAGAGGAGGTAGGAGAGAGATGCAGATCAGTAGTTGGAGTTGTGAAGGGATTAATAATGTATGCATTTTAAAGGTATGGGAGATGAGAGAGGTAATAAGGGTTAGATTTGTAGCACAAGTGAGAAGTAGTAGTATGACTATCAGAGGTAGAGGAGAAGTTAAGTTATGTTATGAGTAGGTGTGAAGTGATGACAAAGGGGTTGAGGGTGTTAATGATGAGGTGTGTTTGATTGGAGTTTGTGAAGTGAGGGTGTGTCTTCTAGAGGAATAAATGTAGGAATAGTGGGGGGTGGGTGGGATTTGGGGGCAGGGTAGGGGAGCGGAGTGAGCCCGAATGGCGAACGGAGCAGGATGAGCCAAGACAGCAGAGTGTGGTGGAAGGCAATCAGTGAAGAGAGAGAGAGATCCCGAGGTAGGTCTAAACATGGGGGACTGTAAAAGAAAGCATACAGTCAAGTGGGAAGGAAGTCAGGATGATTAGAGGAGAAGAAGCTGAACAAGGGTACCTTATGACTTGGGGGAGTTGGAAGGTAAGTTAGTCCGAGAAGAACTGAGAGCTAGTGAAGAAGGAGAGGATATAGCAATGGGGTAGGCAGTGCAATACAGTAAGCTGTGCTAGAGACAGTGTCTAGTGGGCTGTCGGGTGATAGCAAAGAGAGGTCGCTTGCTAGTTAATTCAGGTTAGGGGGATGTGAGGGAGAACAAGAGAATATAACAGGGAGGATAGGGAGAGGTAAGAATTATATAAAAGCACGGAAGTAAATGGCTGAGGGGGTGGTTGGCTGCTGGCTGTCCTGCCTGTGAAGCTTGTCTAGCTTAGAAGAGTCTAAACAATCATATAGATGGAATTTATATCTATCTGAATCAATACATACCTTCACTTGGTTTATAAAGGGAAATAAAGTCTCTCAGGGAGCTCTTTAGTTATTCCCTTAGTTAGCACAGGACTTCAGAGGCATCCGCCTGGGTAAATGCAAGTGTTTGGCACAGGGACAGACTGGAACACAGAGCTGGTAATAGATAGAGAGAGAGAAAAGGTGGTAATGCAGACACTAAACATTAAGGAGCAGGTAAAGATGTTACACAAACACAGTTACAGCTGTAACCTCAGTTATTACAACACATTGTAACTTTATCACACTTCCATAACTGCAAATAGAGCTAGTTACAACTATATATTCAGGGCAATACTAAGTAAAAGCAGTAAACCCAGTTAGGCATGGATAGTAATCTAGCCTTTGGTCATCACATGTCTACAGTGGTGAGGAAATCATTCTGTGTAGCACAACTTATAAATAAAGGTATGGTATCTCAGTCCAAGGAAGTCATTGTTCCACTGCATTCGACATTCATCAGACCTATCACTGAGTACAATGCCCCCTTTAGTATGTACCTAACAAGGCATATCCAACAATTGGAATGTCCACAAAGGTTCCTCACTAAAAGAATACAGGGCATAAGTAAAATGTCCAATGCAGACCACCTGAAGGCCATATCCCTGTATTCTGTCTCCTACAGGCTTGTGAGGAGAGATCTATGTCTGGCTTACAGGGCATTTTTAGACCTCACTCTGATGGACCTCCTGCATATCAACAAAGCAAACAGCACCAGAATTACCCATTCTAAAGACTTAAACCTTGCCTGTGATATAAACAGGACCTGCTGGAGAGATATGTATGTATCCCAGAGACTACCCCATCTATGGAACAGGCTCCCCATCCATGTGAAGCAGAGTTCCTCCCTAACCCAATTCAAGTGCAACTTGGAAAATTGGATGAGAAACCAGAAATTCATTCCTGGTTTGGCACCGATGTCTCTAATTGATATAGGTAACCTCTAAATGGTTCATCTCCCAGGCCCATGCTTACACTTATCGAGGGTGTCAGAACTTGTCAGAGATTTGGGATACATGGCTAGGCTTAAGAATGCCCTTGTGGTCATTAGCCTAGTAAACACCTATGAACCTATGAACATATTCGACAAAACATATGTTTGATAATCTGGACATTTGAATAATCAACCCTGCAATTCATTCTAGTGCATAAATAAATGCTTGAAAGAATAAATAGAGGGAATATGTCATTCTTGATAAATTTAAGAAGTTGAGAGGCAAGTAAAAAAATCAGCATGTTGTTTCCCAGTTAGCCAGTTAAATTTTTTTATGTTTTTGCAGGGGTGTTCATTTTTTGGGGAGAAAGTGATGAATCTGCAAATGGCATTTGAAATGGACTGAATGGTGGATACATTTTGTTTAGAAGCTGTAGCAATTAGTGGGAGACAGTATTCTAGCTGAGCCAGTAAGATACCTTTACCTATGGCATTCCTACAGGGTCTGGATAGAAAAGGGGAGATCCTATTAGCCCAGAACAGGAGAGAGTTGATTTTTTTGTGTGTATAGTCTGATAGAGTTGGAAATTCAGGAAGGGATCAAACCAGATCCTTAAATATTTGAATGAAGTGGTATTTTTAACAATGTTATCCAAAAAGAATAATATGTCTGTTCTTTTGATTGCCGTTAATGTTATAGCATATTTACGAGGGCACTATCGATAGTATATTGACAGATGTGTTTGCCTAATGGGTAAAAGGTGATTTATAACACAGTAATTCTCTGAGACACACCATACAGTCCAACCCAAAGAATGAGTCAGTTGGACTGGGACCAAATGTCATGACAGAAACATTAAATGTATGAATGACGTGTTATGATGCCTTTTTATATGACAACTGTTCATGTTATAGGTCACCTTTTATCACTCTAATTCATTATTGCTACTTTGTTGTACTTTTTCATGAACAGTTGTGATTATTTGCATTAATTAAGCTAACATCACCTCATCTGCCCCTGCTTCACTGGCAACACAAGGCATTTTGTCTGTGTACACATGCAAATAAATGTGCTGCAAAGTTAACTTACTCCCGAATACAGTCTGTGTCAGGCTCTGTCAACACGAAGTAAAATTATGTCCTTAAAGCCAATCCACGGTGCACCGCAGGAGAGATACATGTGTGCTGGTAATGAGCTGGGTTCAGGGAGAAGTTCGGCTGTTACATGGTCAGCCGGGAAGGAAAGGGACTGATCTCATCCTTAAAATGTACGCTATTTCCTGCTACAAGTACCTCCCAACTTACCTAGCTGGTATCAGGGGTAGGTGCAGGAGCACGCTTGGTGTGTCATAATTTGTAAGTGCATGTGCGTGTGTGTGTGTGTGTGTGTGTGTGTGTGTGTGTGTGTGTGTGTGTGTGTGTGTGTGTGTGTGTGTGTGTGTGTGTGTGCGTGTGTGTGTGTGTGTGTGTGTGTGTGTGTCTGTCTGTCTGTTTCATGTGTGCATGCAGGCATGACTCAGGAGGGCAGTATTATTTATTTTATTTAAAATTTTTTTCCCAGGGTTGGGTGCTGATCAAACATGACCAACTTCTTTCTCAGCCCAGGTATACAAAGAAAATCAAAATGACATTTAATAAGAGACAGCAAGAGTATAATTGAAAATACACATCTGTGAAATACAATTATTAGCTAACACAAATTTAAAGAGTATATGCAGTTGAAAAATACATAATTTGCCATAAATCTAGACAAATCTCATTTAGAAAGTGAGGTGCCTGAGTGACAATTGCAGCTGTGTGCTCTCTAAGTTAGAATGATAGGATAGCTGAGTGGAGTGAAGGATGGTGAAGTTTGTGAACAGCTGGAAAGAGAAGTTATATTAAGTAAAAGATCATGTAAGTGAGAAGTGTAGATTAATGCAATAGAACATGCCCTGTGAGATACAGTAAGAGTGTTACCAGTTGGAGAAAGAGAGAATGATGCAACTCAAGCTATGTGATATGATGGAAAGACAGGCAAAGACATTTGGCTGGGTGTTTAGTTGAGCCCTAAATTTTGGATAAGATGATATGCCTTTTATTTGTGAGGGAATACTTTCTAAGAGCTTTGGACTTATTACAGCAAAGCAGTGATCTGTACAACAAGGCTTAGTTTTTGAATGTTGCAGTGCCGGGGTAGAGCAGTAGTGGTTTCTGAGGTTGTAAGAGAAATGATATCTAATTGGGTTAGCCACTAGGGAAGATAAGGCCTAGTTGACTAGGAGTTTGAATAGCTGGGATCCTAGGATAAGGTTAACCCTTTGTTGAACACGGAGCCATTTTCCTTTTCTCAGTGTTTTACAGTGCCTCATGTTACCTTAATTAAGAGAAAAATGTAGCACAACAACCTTAATCTCGGTATCCACCTTAGCAGAAGATGAGGACCTGATATACATCATTAATATATATATATAGGTGGAGGACACTGAGAACCCTAGTCAGACCACTAAAACACATATAACAACAAAAGAACAAAATGTTTGTAAATATATTATGTATTTTACTGTAATAAACTTAAAGTGAGTTAACATATCTATAGTTGTAGAGCAGTCAGATCCCATGTGAAAGTCTTTGAGAAGGTAGGAAACAGCCGGCCCGCAGCAGGATGGCATGTCATACTGTATGTTTTAGAATGATAGAATACTGATCTTCTCTTACAGGTTCCAGTCCATGTCTCTTCTTCAAACCTGTTTTGCTTTCAATATTATAATACTGCACATTTAGCAACAGTATAAGGTGGCCTACCACACAAACAGCACATAATTGTACAACCAACATAAAGCGGGATGGCGGTCTCTGCTGTGGTCATAGCATGTGGCAGCAGTCACTCCCATTACACAGAAGTTATTTTCATTTTTATTTTCATCCTAAGTCTCAGCAGGGAAATGTATTCTACGTTACAGTAAAGGACATCACACCACTAGCTCTCAGACTACAAAATCACTCTCATGCACATCAGACAGGGCAAACCGCAGTTATGAATACACACAGCAAAAGCTTGGTATAGTATGATACACAAGCCACTCTGCTCAGAGTGTGAGCATATTTTATGAGTGCAGTCAAAAGAAACAAATATATAAATGATTTCCAAGCTTTAACTGCCTTTGTGTGTAGAACACATTACAGCAGTCCCTAAGCACTTGTCTGTGCCCTTTAGCTTAAATGTAGCTTGTCGCCATAGCTGCATGTAGTATAATGAATGTGGCTGCTTCTAGTTTCAACCTCCTTTAACCTCACCACCAGTTAAAATACTTATCTAAATGCTGCTTCTGGGATTATGACTTTCCTGCACTATTGCACTCTCTTTAGTCACAGAATCAGGCAACTCACTGTGGACCTTTCCTACTCTTTTACCAAAAGCTTATGACTGCATAACTAGATTTCTTGTTACAGACAAAAATACCATACAGCCATGTGCTGGCTATAGAGTGATGCATGTAGCAAACAAGAATCAGAGTGCGCATTTTTTATAAGGTTGGGAGAATACAGATGAGTATGCTAATACCCAGGAGGAGTAGAGGGAGATACCTGCAGAGGTATTATATTTTTGTAACTAGTAATAGATGTTTGTCATTTATGGAGTGAACGGTTATATTGGTAGAACAGTGATGAATAATGTTGCTGTTGCCAAGACATTTATCTAATTTGTAGGCTAAGTTGTGTGCAGTGACTAACTGAGATAAGGTTAGGGTATGCTGCAGTTCAGTTCACTGGAGTTCTTTTAGAACTAAGCAATAGTGTGTTCTGCATGCAGTATTAGCAGCAAACTTTGTTACTTTATTGTAGTATTTTTTGAGTAAGTGGGATTGGGTGGCTTACAGATTTATAAAAATGGGGACACTATATAGAAGGTTTGGGCAAAGGTAAGTTGTGGCAATGGTTCTGTATGGTGGAGCTTTATCCTACAGAGGGCATCAAGTTTTATGTTTTTTCTTTAACTGTTTTTTTTTTTGGATGAAAGTCAAACTTCATATTTTTCATTTATGATACCTAGATGGTTTGCATGGGTTGCTAGTTCAGTTTTGGTACAGCTAAAAGAGTATATGTTTTGAAGAAATTCTTTTGGTAAGAGAAGTGTTAGGTGGTGAATAGCA
This sequence comes from Protopterus annectens, assembly GCF_019279795.1. Taxonomy (NCBI): domain Eukaryota; kingdom Metazoa; phylum Chordata; order Ceratodontiformes; family Protopteridae; genus Protopterus; species Protopterus annectens. Next base: position 945,171,580 of record NC_056727.1, read on the forward strand.
CTAGTTAAGCTGTTTTGGGGTTTAGGAGCAGCTGTGAGTCATGAAGCCAATGTTCAAAGGATAGCATGGATTCTTGGGTTATCTTTTGTATATTTTCCACATTCTTGGCATAGCAGATTAAGGCTGAATCATCTGCATATTGAATTATGGTAGCATATTTACTTGCAGTGTGGAGTACTTTATTAATATGATGTAAGGACTGGGTCCAGAATAGACCATTCGGGGACACCCACTGCCATAATTAAAAAGGAGAACAGGTCTGCCATTAGAGGGCCTGTTCTCAGCAAGATAGCTGTTAAATTAGGAGAGAGGTGGTAGCCTTAGTCCTAATGAATGGAGCCGATTTAGCAGTTTTTGGTGAATGCAGTATCAAAGGCCATTGATAAAGCTAAGAATACTGTAGATATGAGCTTGCCTTCATTTCTCTTTTGGGTGATGGATGTGTTGAAGTTAAGAAGGACAGAGCCAGTACTATTTTGCATAAGAAATGCAAGTTGTGCAGGAAATATGAGATTATTGTTAAGGAGAAAGTTACATACATAGGTTTGGATACAGGTGGAAGAATGGGGATGGGCAGGTAACTGAAGAGATCTGTGGAATTCCCACCTTTATGCAGAGGTAATGTGAAAGATTTTTTCCAGAGTTCTGGGACATTGCTTCCCCTCGATTACAGGTTGATTAGTATGGAGACAGGACAGGCCATAGTGATGACTTCAGGCTTGATGTATACTGCTGATAGGAGTCTGGGTATGAGTTGGAACAGCTCCAACGGATGGGGGAGAGTTAGGGGCTATGTTTTTAGTAGAAAGGTTACAGTACTGATGAAATGTGAATTTGTGAGTTGAACTGGCAGACAGTACTTTCAGAATGATTATTTAAAGACAGAGATCGTTGAGAAGAATGACCTGGGTGATTGATTGATAACGAGAATAATTTCGGATAGAATCAAATAGAGGTTTGCAGGTTTGTGCAATACATTATTTTGTCAAAATTGATTTTCCTTCTAGCTGAGTCTCTCAGTTGTTTTTATTTCAACAGGTTAGCGTCAGTTTTCTTCTGTTTCCAGTTGTATGAAGCATTTTCCTTTTGATTTATTAATTATTTAGCTTGTTTCAATCACCATGGAGATGGATTAAGTTTTACTTGTTTAGTTTTGATAAGGGCTATGTCATTTAGAATATTCAGAAAAATGTTGTTGACCAAGGATACTGCTACATCCAGTTAGACAGGCTATAAAGAACTCCTGTTGGCATATTTTAGGTTGAAGATTCAATGCCTATTGTGGAAGGTGGACACGTATATATGATTGTATCAAACAAACTTGTAGATAGTGATAAGATTTTGGGTGAGTTAGTTAAGAAATGGCTCCTGAGGGTATTCATCAGCCTATGAAGAGAAAGACATAACGATGACAGCGATGAATAAGCATTCTAGTGCCAGTATGCAAGAACAAAGGGGACATGCACAACTGTGGGCAGTGTAGAGGTATCAGACGCCTATTGAATTTCATGAAAGTACTGGAGAGGGTGACAGATGAGCAAATGTGCAGTGGAATACTAGAAAGTAAGATGGGACAATAGAAATTCAGATTCCTATCAGGATGCAGCATAACTAAACTGATATTTGCAATGGCAAAGAAAGAGGAAAAGAAGTGAAAAAAAAAGAGTCTAACAGCGTATTTCTGAACTTGGAAAAGCATATGACAAGGTCCAATGAAAGTTGACTTACAGTAGTTTGAAATCTCAGAAACATCGGTAGAATAAGTTACGTTTAGGTATAAGGACCCAATGACAGGAAGTATGAACACCAAGCAGTCAGATTCACGGAGTAGTTCTCAATGGGTGTTGATGTGCATCCTGGGGTTCACTTCTCAGACCATTCCTGCTCATGCTGGGAGACAGATGAACCAAGCTGCTGAATTCAGGCAATGTCTCGCTACAAACAGACTCAGGGCAAAAACATCAGCAAATAACAGGGCAGTGAAATGGAAACCTGAAGGCACACGGGATGAAACTAAGTACAAACATTAAAGTGGTTATGGCAGCAAATGGAGGAAATCAGAAGAAACTGAAATTGCGGATGGAAAGGAAGATAGTGGAACAGATTAACAGCTTCAAGTATAGCATTTCTAATGGCAAAACTCCAAACAGCAAAATCATTAAAAAACAAAACATAGATGGGTGAAAAAGTTATGTCCAAGTGTGTCTAAGTGCACACTTAGAATCACACTGGCAGTTCTTTTTTCTGGAAAAAACAATGTTGTGTTCCTGGGTGTCTTGTATTTCAACAACTGATTTTCAAGGAATTTCAGCTTGGCTATCTGTAGATATGCCATCTGGCAGGTGTAGTTGAGAGGAAGTGAAGTCTGAATAAGGAGGTTAAAGCTAGAATCAGAGGGGCTGCAGCTAACTAGCTCAGAGTGCCAGGGATAGTGTGTAGCAGAAGAATGCCAAAGAAGTTGAAAATTAAGAAGTACAAAACACCAATGTGATGAGTGCTTCTGTATGGCACAGAAATCTTGGCAATGAAGGCAAAGCATTTGAGGAAGGTTGACTGATGGAGATGAAGTGCCAGAGATGGTAGTATAATGTGCACTGTGAGACAGATGAAGAAATGAGGACACCGAGCAGGAGCCAAAGTAGCCCAATTTGAAGAGAAGGTCAAGGAGAACAGTTTATGGTGGCACTGCCACATGCATGGAAAAGTAGCAGATGATTTTGTAAATAGATATATATCTACCATATAAATGGTGGGTGTAATGACTGAATGATTACTTCCAGTCTTTCTCCTAACTACAGGTTCATTATTTTGAGTGATAAGCCTCTCATTGCTGTTAACAGGATCCACATCATTATTAATAATGTCAACTTCTACATCAACTGGCGCATCATATATTATAGGTTCATAGGTTCATAGGTTTATACTAGGCTATCTGCCCTAGGGCATTTATAAGCCTAGCCCAAAGTTATGTGGCTTTCACTATCCCTTAAGTTTGAAAGGTACTATGCCCATTAGTTTACCGTGCCTCTGTCCAGCAGTGACACTGAGGTGATCCCTGGGGTAAACCTGCGATCTCCCATCCATTGATCAAGATTTCTCTTGAACAGGGCCAGCGAGGTGCTCTGCCTCACATGTACCGGGATTTTGTTCCACAGCATAGGGAGTTTCTGGGTGATGAATCTGTCCCTCCAGCACGTCCTATTTATAACTGTGTTAAGGTTTAAGTCTCTTCCTCTTGTATTTCTTATGGATTTAGATTTTTTGAGGTGGAGCATGTCCATCAATTCCGGGTTAGACATGGCCTTGTACGTTAGGTACAGGTCACCTCTGAGCAGACGGTATGTGACTGAATAGAGCTGGAGTTCCTTCAGTCGGGCAGCATAAGACATATTTTTGAGACCCTTTATCCTTTTGGTGAGGAACTTTTGGGGCCTTTCCAATTGCTGCAGGTGTTGGGTAAGATACATCTGTATCACCAGTGTTATTCCCTAAAACAATAACATTCATTTCTTTACTAACATCCATATTAATGCCAACAGCGTTCACTTTAACATTTTCGCTTTCATTCACATTACTTTTAGCAATGCTAGCAACAGTACTTGCTATGTTATTCACAACAGTAGAGTTCCTCACATTAGCAACATTACTAACTGTATTGTCCGATTCCATAGGGTTCCTTAGAGTAGCTCTGGGTCCCCTATTTTCAGTGTTCTGTCTCGGCCAAGTGAAGACATGGCCGAGTTTGAAATCTTTAACATCCCTGGTAATCTTTGTTCTTTTTTGTTCAAATAAGCGTTTCTCATATAATGCAATGTTGTCCATTAATTTGTCCATGCCTATCACAGCTTTAGGAGTAGAATACTTATTCATAATAAAATTATGGAATTGTGCTACCTTGTTCCTCAGTTGTTCCTCTTCAGGATGATGAAATTCTATTAACAGCCTCATATAGTTGAAGCTGAGTTCCAAATTGAGTTGTTGCCACTTGAGCAGCAACTCAGGAAAAGTGTTCCTTGCTGGCCTAGTCTGCTTCTCCAGATGTCCTGTTAAAAGGACGCCAACGAACATATATCGTTGAAGGCCTATATTTCTCTTTTAAGGTGGATCAATGGTCCTACTAGAGCCTTTAGCTTAATTACTGGCTTAGCAGCTGGCTTAGCAGCTATTTTTCTTTTCCGTTTGTCTCTATAAGGGCACCACACGGCTATTATATTGTTCTGAAAACTGTTTTGAAAACTGTTCAGCACAAGTTATTGCATAGCATGAACATATTATAGTTTACTGTGTTAGTCTGTTGAGCACTATATATTGCACTTAGAGATTTTATAGTATTACTTTATCATTTATCCCTTGATTTCTGCTGTTTATATTTGGCTCTACTGCTGTATAACCCTGTCCTCTCAAACGGACTAGGGTCACTGATAGCATGCTGAACTGCTGAATGAATGTTTTGTTCTATTTAATGGAGCCTATACTGCCTAACTTGTATTGTTCATAGCATAATGTCTGCTACTTTCCATTGTTAATCCCCTAAACCTAATCTTCCTCTACATACTTGCTCCAGCTCCATCTAACCATAGCCTCTCTGTACTACTGTGCTTTGTTACACCCTCCCTTCTCTAAACATCCCTTACCTGCTACCTTTCCCCTGTACATCTGCAATATTAACTAACTCATGTTGCCTCCCTCTCCTCTACAGTAATCCATCCCGGGTGCTCCCTCCCTGCTTTAAACACAAAAGGAATACCTCCGGCCTTCACATAAAGACACTCTGAATTGGCCAGCTTGCCTGGTACTTAGAAAAATACTACTGAGAAGACCTCCCCCAACAAGATTGCATAAATTAATCCATCCCAGGTGCTCCCTCCCTGCTTTAAATGCAAAAGGAATACCTCCGGCCATCACCTGAAGACACCCTGAATTGGCCACCTTCCTGGTAATTAGAAAAATTCTACTGAGATGACCCCCCCCCAACAAGATTGTGTAAATGAATCCATCCCGGGTGCTCCCTCCCTGCTTTAAATGCAAAAGGGATACCTACGGCCATCACCTGAAGACACACTGAATTGGCCAGCTTGCCTGGTACTTAGAAAAACTCTACTGAGTAGACCTTCCCAAAAAGATTGTGTAAATTAATCCATCCCAGGTGCTCCCTCCCTGCTTTAAACGCAAAAGGAATACCTCTGGCTATCACCTGAAGACACCCTGAATTGGCCAGCTTGCCTGGTACTTAGACAAATACTATTGAGAAGACCCCCCAACAAGATTGTGTAAATTTATGTTGCTTAACACTAATTAAATGGAGACTCGATGTACTATCTATAGAGTTAGTCTACCCTCCCGTGTGCGCGTTCTAGCAGCCTACCGCAGACCGTTTGCCCTCTCCCCCTCCTGTTATCACTACCCTAGAATATATTTAAACCTAAGACTGGTCCAACTATCCCTGCTGTTTGCTATCTCCTTCTACCATTAGGTGGCAACATCTACCAATATAAATCCTAGATAGTCTTTATAATCCCAAAAAGTTTTATTTTTTCACAAACGGTTGTGAGTTAATATCCTTAGACTGTAAATACCCCCCCCCCCCGCTAAACCACCCTCTGTAAAGGCAGCCTTCATTTTCTGGCTGGAAATATTTAGCTCATACCTTCCATCTACAGCCTTTAAACTTCTCTTTGCTGATACTTTTTCTGCCATACTCAGCTCTAGTGTTTTTACTCGCTTCATTCACCCTACAGGTTCACTCCGCTCCCCTACCCTGCCCCCAATTCCCAACCGCCCCCAGTACTCCTACCTTTTTTTCCTATCTTACCCCACCCTCTCAGCCTAATTACCCAATACCAGCTCCCCCTCATTACTCCTCCTACCTATAGCCATCCTTCTTAAACTCTGTAATCTGTACTCTACCCGATAATTATAGTCTCCCCCTTTCCTTAAATCTTTAGAATACCTCCATCACTTTTTAAACCCTTTCTTCTTCAGAGCCTTCTTTATTTTCCTAACCACTCACACCACTCTCTCTTTGCTCCAACATGCTCTCCTCAAGTTATCACATGCTCCAGTCCCCCAGCCTCCTCTTTATGTTCCTTCTTCCCTTATACTATGCTACCTCATATTCCACCTATGCTTGTCCAATGCCACCTACAAAGACAACTACCATACAAACCCACCTTCTCCATCACTCTTACTCCCATTTCCACTCTATCTCCTCTTCTCTCATTCAGCCGAACCCTCTGAACCTATTTCACCCTAAACTCTTCTCCTCTAAAGTCAAGACACTGTCACCTGCTCCAATCTACAATCTACCAAAATTCATGCTTGACAGACCAATATGGCTAAAGGATATCTCCTTCAACAACCTAGTCCAAGCTGTTGATATCCATCCTAAGTCTGGTCCTACATCCTTTATTAACAACACTCATCCTTTACCCTCTTTTCTCCTATCTCAATACCCTAAAGATTTTTACAATTAATGCAGAAAGTCTAAACACCAAAGTACACAAATTTCAAGCTTGGTTAAGCCATAACCAACCAGATATCTTAGCCATCTCTGAAACCTGGCTCAAGCCCTTTATCTTCAACTCTGAGATTCTGCCCCCAGGATTTCATTGTCTCAGAAATGACCGACTAAATAAAAAAGGTGGAGGCACTGCCCTAGTCTACTCCAACCTTCTTACCTTAATTACCCTCCAAATTCCAATTCCTCAATTCCAGAACACTGAACTAACTACTGAAATTCTAAAACTAAATAACCATAAAAATATCTGTATCATTGCCCTATATATCTCACCTGGTAACAATATCTCTACATTCAAAATCCTTCTCCTATGGGCCTCTACTGAAATTAACTATGAAACTTATATCCTTGGTGATGTGAATATTGACTGGAATAAAATCAGTTGCCCCTGTCCCTCCCTATCCATTAACCTCTATATCTTCACTCAAATAACCCTCTCCATCACTCAACCTAACAAAATAAACCCTCCCAGATCCACTATAGATTGGATCCTAGTCTCAGATCCAACTAAAATAATCAATTCTGGCTCAATTCGTGATAGCTTTAGTGACCACCTCCCAGCCTTTATGCATCGCTCAACTAGTTCCTCCCCACATTAGCATTAATACATTCAAACTCGTAACCTCAGTAGCTTCAACCCAACTACTTTCTCAAATACTTTTAAACAAATAAACTGGCAAATTCTAAGCATCCTTCCTCTTGACAAGACTACAGAATACTTCAACTCTGTCTTCCTTGATACTTTAAACTCACTAGCCCCACTAAGAAACAAAAGGATAAAAACTAAAACTGCTCCTTGGCTATCCAAAGCAATGACAGATTATGCACCACAGAGACAAACTATGGAAGCTTTACCAAAACAATAAACTGTCCAGTACCTTGCTCCAATATAAACAGCTCTGCAACCGTGCAAAACGCCTAATCACCAAAGACAAAAAATCCTACTATATCAAACTTCAGTCCAATAACAATGAAAAAACCCCAAAAATTCTGGAACTCAATAAACTCACTCCTCAATCCAGGCTCCAAGAATAATCCCTGTCCTGACCCAAGTAAATCTGAGCTCGAACTAGGCTCTGAATTTAACTAATTTTTCATAGAAACTATTACTATCCTCACCAAGACATTTCCCCAATAATAACCCAACTGCTCTACACTCTCCCCCTTCTAACTCACCTCATCTGTTTGAATTCAAACACATTTCCACTAACTTTATAAAAAAACTTTTGTCCAAACTTAAACCTTGCTCTAACGCTCCCAACAATATTCCCTCTTCCTTCCTAAAATGTGCTGCTGATGGCATTGCTCTCCCAATTAGCATGATTATTAATGGATCCATAAAAGAATCATACGTCCCCAAGCTCTGGCGCTCAGCTTATATTCCTCCTCTTCATAAAGGAGACAAAAATACCAGCATCTCAAACTTTCACCCCATTGCTTTGCTCTCACCAATCTCCAAAATCCTAGACAAATGCATCCACCTCCAACTTATGCCTTTCCTGACCCAAAACAATCTTCTCACTCCTACCCAGCATGGCTTCCGTCCAGGCCATAGCACAATAACTGCTCTACTCTCTTTCCTAGAAACTGTCAATCAAGCCTGAGATTCACGACACTTAGTTTCTACTGTTTTGTCTAAAGCCTTTAATACTGTTTCCCACAAGCACCTTCTCTTGTCATCTCTCAGACCTTAATCTCTCACATAATGCTTTATCCTGGTTCTCCAGCTATCTGTCAGACAGATCACAGGCAGTCGAATGGAAGAACTCCATCTCTTAGTTCCTACATACCACAACTGGCGTACCACAGGGATCCATCCTTGGGACAATGCTTTTTAACATCTTTATCAATAACTTTCACACTGCTATTCCTGATGCTAAAATAATTCAATACGCAGATGATTCAACCTTAGTCTGCTCTGCCTCAAACCTCTCTGAATTGCTGACTAAAACCCAAACTGCCTTCTCAACAACTGAAAACTGGATGCGCCAAAACCACCTCTCTCTCAATGCAAATAAATCAAAGATTCTACTATTCCCTCACACAAAGACCCTCTCCTATGATAAAAACAACTTCAAACTCTATAGTCATACCAACTCACCTATAGAAGTGGTCCCCTCTGCCAAACTACTTGGCATTACTGTAGATGAACACCTCAAGTTTGATATTCATATTCTACAAAATAGTAAGAAAACCCACCAAAAGCTAGGTATGCTGTATAGGAATAATCACTTTCTCTCCAACTCTACCAGGCAAACTCTGGCCTTGACTTATCTTCTTCCTTCCTTTTATATGGAGCCCCTCTCCCAACCAACCTGTCCTCCTCTGTCACCTCTAAACTAGAAAACTGCTAGAACAAAATCTCTAAATTTGCCTCTAAATCTAAAAATACCACCCATCACTGCCTAACCCTACAATCCCTGAATTGGCTTGAACTCCCAAACTACCTAGATTATCTCCAACTCACTACTGCATATAGACTCATATTTCACCCAACAAAATGTCCCACTCCAACTAACATCCTTCCCCCTTATACACCCAACAGAGCTCTCAGATCTGAAAATCAGAACTAAATTAGTATCCATAAACCTAAACATCCTGCTGGCCAACTTCTCCTATCTTTCTCACTAGGCAAAAAATGAAATTCCCTTCCCTCCACACTAAGAACTATACCAAACTCAGAAAACTTCAAAACCCATCTATTCAAACACCATTCCACTAAATGGAAATGTACCTGCCTTCACCCAACCTAATCAAAGGGGGCTGTCTCTCTGGTTCCCAAGCTCTACAACTCTCATAGTTATCTTCCTATGAGCCTATCTAAGCTCTCAATAATTTCTATAGCTTCTCTCTAAGTTCTCAACAACTCCTACAGCTACCCTCACACAGCCCAACCTTGTAAATATTGTAAATAGTATTCTACTGTTGATGTGTGCATGTAAAACGTATTTACATTTTCTTAAAAGGTTTTTATGTAAACTGTTTCCATACCTAACACATATCTGTTTTCCTCAAATGAAACTGAATGATCCCTACCTTCAAGCTTAATGAATTTGTTAACTATGCATGATACCGAATGCATTTATGAGTAACTATTCTACATAATATTATTTTTAATATTAACTATCAGTTGTACCTAAATTGTATAATGCATCTTGGAGCTTTTCTCCCCAGGCCTCCACTGAAAATGGGTCAATTTGGCCCAGTGGACTTCCCCGGTAATCACACTGCAAATCAATAAATAAATACATTTATTTTTTATTTATTCATTCATTTATTCATTCATTCATTCATTCATTTTTGCTTAAGATTGTCATTTCAAGATTTAATTCAGTTTTGAAAAGGTACTTGTCCAGAAACATGCATGCCTGGGGGGATTAGATTTGGAGGGGAAGTTTACTACATTCTGGAAGTTGGACTACACTTTCAGAAATCTTGGTTAAACCCATAAACACAAGAGTAACAACACAAGACATCCACAACCTAACTGTAGTAAAAGATGATTTTATTTATTTATTTTGTGAAGGAGTCAGAAGCTGTACAGAATATTACTATACAAGTATCATAAATGCTATAAGAGCTATCAAAGCCACCTCTGTTCCTGGCTCCCTGATGTTTTTGTTATATACTTTCCTTAAATTCTGCTCAACAGTAGCATCACAATCAAAAGCATTAACTGCACAGAGATAAGCATTTGTTTTTACTTTTTATCTCAAGCAGCACATTACTACAACATTGTCATTTTATATGTCTCACCTTTCCATAACTGTGACATACAGCTTCTTTATAATTGCAGACTTTTGGAGTGGCATTTAGTGTTGCGCTGATAGCAAAACTTCTAACATTTTGCAGGACTGCTTGCATTTCAACTTTGCGTGTGTGCTTTGTCAGCTGCTACCTAGCTCTGTACTGTATGGTCAGTGTCTCTTTAAGTATCCCAAAAGGTTGTCATGTGAGGTTTCATGTGATGCTGTCTGCTCAGGCTGTTGATGTTATGTCAGTAAATGGAATAGTTGCTTACACATCATTGCTGAGATACCTATATTTTGTCATCAAGCTATTAGGTGCCTATGAAATAAACCTGAATCCATACCTTAGAATACAGTGCAATCTGAGTCTGTGGTCTTCATAATTAAAGTAACCTCAAATTCCTTTCAAGATTTTCTTTTTCAGAAATAAGTTTTCTCTAGCAACTTCACTGTGACTATCCTTATGTATATTCACCTAAGTGTTCATCCAAAGCTGAAATACTTTTAAATTTACTAGTGATTTAGACTCAAAATCATCATCATTTATCATTATCAGCCCCCCTTTTTCCTATTTTCTACAGGGGGATGCAGTGTTGCATCTGTGACGATGTGAGGTATTGCCAGCTATGCCATGAGAAGTAGGGCAGTGGATGTGTAACATATGCCAACACAACTAGCTGTAATTTTGTAAAGAATTATGTGTCATTTGTATATCAAACTGATTTGTACAGGTGCTTGTGTTGAAAAATGTATGTGTAAAGCTGCTTGTGTTAAAAATATACCAACAGTATGCCCTGCTGGACAGAAAAAGAAATATACATGTATTATTGTAACTATTTAAATGTATATGTTTTAACAGATGATATTGAAAGAGAAGATGTTAATCTCAATCCACCTAACTTGAAAATAGCTTAAAATTTTATTACCTGGCTTAGGCCATAAAGATTGTATCCTACAGTTCTCAATGCAGCCAGAGACAAAAAGTCTGTACTAGCAAGCTCTCTGTATTGTCTTTGGGGTGAAATAATTGCCATTCTGGAAGTGTGGAGGTTTGAAATTGTTTTATGACTTCCAGGAGCTGCAGCATATCTTAGCAAGGCTCTGTGTGTGTGTATTATTGATACATATGTGCTAAATCCTGACAGCCTCTAGCCAAGGGGGTAGCATGGGAACCAGAAATCAGATGGCCAGATGTATGTGATGTTATTCTGTAATCCATCACTATAAATGATATTTTAACAGTAGGTAAGAATGAAGTCTCATTGCAGTCTTTTTTTGAAACCTGACAGAGAAGGACCCTTTAACTACTTCATCTTGCCTTACCTTAGTAAGTGAACCAGAAAATAGTAATTCTTTAGATCAGTCAGGAAAATATAGTGAGATTAATTAAGTACTTTTTTTGTATTTATGTGAATCTTTTCACCTGTGTTATTTTAATATTTCCTGTCATTGAAACTCCAGTGTTTACTGTAAATAGATATTTAATATTTTGTGTTCTTTTTTATTTATTATTAAATATATTTCAACTTTTTATTGTGGCTGGTCTTTTAAAGCATGTTTTAATCTCTGAGAGTACTTATATATATTTAGTGACAGCTGTCGCCACTCCTGGAAGCCTTGCTCAGGGTCAAACTACCATTTGTATTAATATTAATTTCCCTCAGTATAATTGGGTACCTTTGCAAGAGCCTTAGAGCAGCTGGCTTTTGAGTATCTGGTGGCAGTATAACTACCTTATAGTGTGGGCAGAAGGGGGCATAGCAAGTAAATCTGTGGCAGTCTTTTCTAGGCGTGTGTGTGTGTGTGTGTGTGTGTGTGTGTGTGTGTGTGTGTGTGTGTGTGTGGGTGTGTGTGTCAGCTGTTTGGAAATAAGGACTGGTTTCACAGAGAGGGTGCTACAGAACTTGGCTTGGACACTTGGCTGAGGTCTCAACTCTATAGCTGTGCCAGTGAGGAGTCTTACTGGGGACCTTGAAGGAGGCAGATAGAGAAATCCAGACCCCAGACGGAGTGTGTTCCCTGTCTGCTCTTAAGGGAAATTTTGCTTGATGTAGAGAGCTACATCTGGAAATACTGTTTATCCATTTTTGTTCCAAGTGAACACACCTCTCCAGTGCCAGAGGTGAGAATTTAGGGTCCTTGATTATTGGCCCAGAGTGAGGACATCACAGCATCAATTGTCGCTATCTCTTTCGATTCAATGTAATTCTCCTACCTTCTTGAATAGTAATGTGTGATTGTGCCAAGTCCTCTCTCTCACACATCCATCTCTTTGCTGGATACCCTCATTTCATCTTGCCTTTTTCTGTCTGTCTCTAACCTTTTCACCATATTGTCTTCTCATTTCCTGCATTTGCCTGAACCCCTGTAATCTGTCCTCTTTTACCTTTTCACTAAATGGAACTACTTGGGCTTCTGCTCTGATGTTTACATTTCTTTGTCTGTCACACAGTGTGCATCCTATCACCCATCTCAAACATTTCATCTCAATCACCTCTAGCTTCCTCAATTGCTCTGTCTTCAGTGCTTAGATTTTTGCACCATGCAGAAGTACTGGTCACATCACTGTTTTGTATAACTTACTTTTCAGCTTCTTTGGCATTCTTCAGTCATATTCTAGCTTTTACCTCCTCGTTTATACTTCTCTTTTCTTCATCCTTCCCTCCCAGATACTTGAAGCTGTTAACCTGTTCCACTGTTTTCCCTTCTATCTTAGTTCTCATCATCTTCTGATTTTCTCCATTTGCTGCCCTTACAACTGCCTTATCTGTACTTAGTTTCATCCCGTGTGCCTTCACTTTTACATTCGAGTCCCCTATCATTTGCAGAAATTCTTGTTCAGAATATGTCTGCAATGCTAAGTTATCTGCATGTAGCAACTTTGTTGATCTGTCCCATCCAGCCTGTTTGCTTTTGTAGTCATTCACTGTTATGAACAGCAGTGGGCTCATAGCTGAACTCTGATATACCCCACTGTCACTGGGACCCCTTTTTTGAATATAAACTCTGTCCGTACTTGTATCATTGCATCCATATACATAGCCTGTACTAATTCTTTCACTGTTTCTGGGACTTAAACCATTGATGGACTTCCAAAATCAGCTTTCTTGGATTTTGTCATATGCTTTCTCTAAGTCTAGGAATGCCCAGTTGGACTCTTTCCTCATCTCCAGCTTCTTTTCAACTATCTCTCTTGCTGTAAACATCAGGTCAGTTGTGCTGCATCCTGATCTGAATATGAACTGCTCATCTCTACAGTTTACTTTCTATTACAATAAGTATTCATTTATCAATAATCCTGTCCAGAATTTTCATGCAGTGTGACAGGGATTTGATACCTATACACCGGACACAGCTGTGAATGTCCCATTTATTCTTGTTCACTCATATTAGAGTGCTTATTCCCCAGTTATTTAGGATAATCCTTTCTTTATATAATGCTATGAGTACCCTCTGGAGGCAGTTCTCTCCAAATCATCCACCATCTTGATCATATCTGCTGTGACCTCATCTGAGCCTGATGCTTTTCCTGTCTTCATTTTTCCTTAGTGCTGTTCTTACATCTTCTAGGGTGTGCTCTATTTTTTCTTTTATCATAGACTGTGCCTGGGGCAGTACAGCTTCCATTAGGTTTTCTTCATTCAGAAGCTGCTGGAAGTGCTCCTTCCATCTGCCTTTGATATCCTGTGGATTGGTGAGCACGTTTTTGCTGACATCACTTGTGAAGGGTGTCTGATAACTATCTTCTTTATTTTTCTGTCTTCACCTTGCAACCTGATAGAGGTGCTATTTCCTTGAACTCTTGTGCTTTCCCTCCAGTTAACATCCAGTTTTTCAGCCTAGTCTCTGTTGACCTTAGAGCCTTCTCTGACTACTGTTTGCAGCTGAAAGTGGCAACCAGTAGTTTATGGTCTGGACCAAACTGTTTTAGTGGGGATGATTTTACAGTCACTGATTCTACCCCAATGCCCTTTCGCTACAGGAAGGAAGTCTATCTGAGTTGATTTAAGCTCAAAATGCCCTTTAAACATTTCAGGATCTGCTAATAGGATTTTATCCACATGCTTTTACAACTTAACTGTTTCCAAAGTAATTTGTATGTGAATGCATCCATAAGATTTAAAATGTCACCCAATGTTTTTCCAAAGAAATGTCATTTACTCAAAACTAAAAATGCTCAGTTATTTCTATATCTGCAGACCACAACTACATTGTTGGTTTAAATGCTTTGATTCTTCCCATATGAACCATCAAAAATTTTGTTGCCACTTTTTTATTATTAGTATGTTTGACAACACTAGCATGGAGATGAAGAGCGCATCTTAAGGCCACTTCATTATCAAGCATAGTCTGGGTATATAGACTGAGCACTACACATATGCTGCATCTTATATATGGTACATTAGCACAGTTTTATGGACATTTTCTGTACACTTCAATTTACCACATTAAGGAATAGCATTTTTTTTCCAGTAGGAGGTTTATTAAATCTGAACATATGAGAAATAGTGACAAAGCAGATGGGCTATGGGATAAAAATAGCAAGATGAAACAGTAGACTGGGCAGTGCTAGAGGAACAGTTAATGTATGCTGTCAAGCTGCAGCAAAATATAAAATATAAAAACTATACATGCCTTGTGATTGTTTTCTGTGTTAAAATGATACAGAACCTTAAATGTGGAACTGTTTGCAATGTTACATACACATACGTATATACACACACACACACACACACACACACACACACACACACACACACACACACACACAGATTTGTATGGCTCAGTCAGCTAATTCTTGGCACTCAGCAGTGACTATCCCAGTAACTTATGACATGTCCTTCTATATCTATTACCATTACTTTACTTTGCACTTATTTCTTGATGTTTAGCCTTGAATTTTTCCAAAAAAAATAGGCAACTCTACTGTACAGGTGGTTTGCCATAAAGGTGTGTAATAACATAATTTCACTTAGTGTTGCCTCAATTCAAGACACCACTTCAAAGTTCTTGAAGTAGAGAATGCAACATCTATTCATCAGTTTTTTAGTTATGGTAGGTCTGCTCCCCAGAGTCAATGAGTTCATTTTTCATTTATTTGTTTGTTTGTCTTTCACAACTGCTAAGTGGTCTTTAAGTCAGAAGTAGCTAAATTACAGTTTTCTTCACTTAGTGGTAGTAATAAGATAAGCTAGTTGATATGGTCATTTCATATGCCATTTTATTTCATTTTTTACTGGGCAAGTATATATTTGTTTCTATATTCCATGTTAAAGCTGCACTGTCTAATTCTTGAAAGGACTAGTGCAGTCAGAAAATAAAAAATGATATTTGTGTTAACTTGTCATGAAATTCTACACAATCCAAACCTGCAAAGAGCATAATAACTACTTAGTACTAATTTTATTTTTCCCCTAATCTTGAGTACCCTCAATGAGGCAGACAAGCTGACTCAATCTTAATTTCTTGGAAAGCTACTTCTTGCCTATAATGCACTCTGAGGTCACAGCTGGTGAGATTATAATGCCCCAGGCTCTACTGCCAGGTAACATTTCCTTTCATTTACAATGGAAGTAGTGAGAAATACTACTAAGTTTGAGAAACCACAGTAGGAGTGTCAGTGATTGATTCATTGTGACTTAAAGATTTGTCATTTTTTACATGTGTTATACATCCTTTAAAAAACATGCTTGATGAGGTGAGGGAAAAGAGCTGAAAAAATATAGCCTCTTCAAAAAAAAATTAATTTGAGCTTTATCTCATATCTCAGTACTTTTTCCCATCTTACCTCCCTCAGTCAGCCAGTGTATTGTGCATCTTCTCTTAGAAAAGCTCCATTAATTAGTCATTTGTAAATAACAGTACACATCAAATGATCATTGTGCTTTGTCCTGCCAGCAAAATTGTTCATTTTTAGTCTTAACCTATATATTTTTCCTTCAATTTGGCTGTAAATTAGATAGTGCATTTATGAATACATAGATTTGAAGAGTGGACAGGTGGGGATGGATGAGAGATCCGTTATCTTGGGTGAATAGATCTACCCTGTGAGGTAACTTGTGATGACTGCACTTGGCTAGATGCAGAAGAAGAGGGAACCAGTGTTGTTGGGGCCAAAAGGGAGTCACCAACAAGATTTTGGAGCATCCTATGGAATCTTAAATAGGATTCCTAGAATGAGAAGAAAGGGAGGCAATGCATAAAGAAACATTCCTTTCTATGAAAATGAGAGAGCATCCACCTTCCACACCAGAAGACCTGGGACTCTGGCACAAAACAGAGGAAGTTGTCTGTTCAGAGGAGAGGCAAAGAGATCTACTTGAGGAGTACTCCACTGGTGAACAATGCCTAGAATCACATCCCTGTGAAGCATCCATTCATGGAACTAAGTGAAGGACCTGCTCAGAGTATCTGCCACAATGTTCTGATCTGAAGAAATATAAACTGCCTGAAGAGTCACTTGATACTTGACAGCCAGATCCCATACCAGAAGTGCCAGCCAGAAAGAAGGTAAGATCTTGTTCCCCCCTGTTTGTTAATATACCACATAACTGGTATTGTCTGTGAATACCTTGAAAGGCCCTGGAGAGAAAAGAGGATGAAAGGCCTGAAAAGCCAGCATAAGCACTCTCATCTCTTTGACATTAATGTGCTCCTTCTGCTGAAGAGGTGACCACACTACCTGAACCTTCAGGAAGCCCTGGATTCAGAGACAACTGTTAAATCCACCATAGAAGTTCCTTCTTGAGAAAAGGGAGAAGAGGATTCTATAAAGTCTAGAGGATGAGCATGTTGAAGTCACAGAAATTTCAGAAACCACTGGAATTCCCTCATGTGGACTTTGGCCAGAGGGAGCATTGAAATGGTGGAAGCCATGAAACCTATATCTCAGAAACTCCCTGACTGTAATGAAGGCCAGGAGAAGAAGAGCTTGAAATTAAGAAATGAGAGTTAAAGCCTTTGGAGGAGGTAGGGATGCCAGCACTTGCACCATCTGAATCCTGCAACCCAGAAAGATATGATCCTGAGAAGGAGTCAGGGAAGACTTTTTGAAGTTTATTGTAAACCCCAGGCTCTGAAGAAGAGAAATGGTAAAATGAAGATTTTGCAAAAGGACCTCTGGAAAGTATGCCTGAATCATCAGTTTGCCCAAGTAAGGAAATATTTGGATCCCTTGAAGCCTGAAAAGGGCAATCACATTAGCAAGGCATTTGGTGGACACCCTTGTGGGTAGTAGAAAGGCCAAAGGGCAAAGCACAGAACTGAAAATGCCAGGAAGCAACAGACAAATGCAAAAACTTCCTGAAAAGATGATCAATTGGAATATGGAGATAAGTATCCTTGAGATCAAGAGACACCAGAAAGGCCTGAGGGAGCAAGAGAGGAAACAGGGTCAGAAGGGACAACATCCAAAAAGAAGGCACCTTCAGAAAAGTGTTTAGATGAGAGAGGTCTAAAATCGGTCTCCAAGTACCCTCTTTTCTGGGCACTAGAAACATTCTTGAATAAAACTCCTTCCCCCATTGAGACACAGGCACCTCTTGAATAGTACCCTGAAACAAGAGCTCTCAAAGACCCTCTGGGAAAAAAGGAAGTTGTTCCCGAGGTGGCTGAGGAATGCCCATAAAAGGAGGATGGGAAATCCACACCATGAAGTACTCCTGAGGAAAGACTGACAGAACCCAAGAATCCTGAGTGATTCAAAGCCAAATAGGAAGAGAAAGGTGAAGAGAAAAAGGAATGTGACTGGGAACAGGCAGATAGTCAGGCAGCACCAGGTTTGTCAGGAATGGAAGGCATTTAAATCCCTGCAGTCCGAGTGACCTTAGCAGGAGAAGCCCGTTTACCACCCTTTTTACCTTTAGCAGGAGGGCGAGATTGCCTACAAACAAAGGCCAGCTTAGAAGGGTAGTTTCTCTGAAATTTAGGCACAGGAGAATGATTGACATGTTAAAGCTACTGTAAGGCCTTCCCCTTGTCCTGAAGAGACTTAAACAAACCAGCAGCCATTTCCCCAAACAAAAGTTTATTATCCAGAGGAGCATCCAGCCTTAATATCATAAGGTAAAGGTTGAAGCCTAAGCCAAAAAACACATCCTCAGTACTGAACCAGAAGCAGCAGCCCTAGAAGAGGCATCTGCTGCATCATAACTACATTTGACAGAATGTTGAACTACTTTAGAGGAAATCCGTAGCAAGGAAAGAACAGAAGATTGTCTCAGAGTCTGGAAGATCAGAAAAAAGCTGACAAGGCTTTACAAGCCTGAAAAAGAAGAGCTAACACATACCTAGATATGTGGATGTGATAATTAATAGCCCTAAAAGCTAGGGTAGGTGAAGTATAAACCTTCTTACATAGTTTGTCCATGGTTCTGCTGTCTTTGTCAGAAGGCAATGACTTAGATGAAGGAAGCAATTGAGATGGCTTAGCAGAGGCTACAGACACTACAGAGAGGTCAGCAGCAGTAGGACATTTGAGCAAAAAGAAACAATCCACAGGCACCCTATAAAACCTATCAGACTTCTTGGGAGCAGGGGTCAGAGAATCAGGTGCTTTATAGGCATTATTGGAAAAAACATCCAGTAGAGCAGCCAAGACAGGAGGCATAGGTGCAGGTTTAAGAGATTGCATCTGCAGTAAATCATAGTACCTCTTATGGATATAAGAAACCTGGGCACAATCCCACTTAAAAAATTCTGTCATCCTAGAGATTGTGTCCCCAAAAGAAATTTCCTCAGAAGGAGTATCCGGTCTATTAGATTCCTCGTTCTCAGACACATAGTCTAAAGGAGAAGGAATCTGAGTAAAATAAGTAAGGGATTCTTCATCAGAATCCAACTCTTCTTCAGAAGAATTCAATTCCCTGGGCCTTCTAAGTGTAGAAGAGGACCAAGGAGGAGCAGGAACCAAAACTCCTTGAAGGGGCCTTAATGACAGTAAAACATTAAATAATACCTGAGTAAAGGTCTGCCACTCACTTTGTGGATCCCTAGGAGCAGAAGAAACATGTTTAGTTTTCTGTTTATTTTTTAAAGGAACATCCATCCTAGAGAATTGAGAAGTCCCTGACTCAGGATGGCATTCCACAACTCCAATAGGAAATTCTTCCCTAAGAAGATCCCCCCCAGACCCATCATAAATAATCAGCAGTGGTCCCCCCCTGAATGTCTAAAATGAATGTCTGCAAAGCCTCGTCAGATGTGCTGCCTGCCAGATCCTTGCCAGCCTCCAACCCGGATGCAACAGAGAAATCTGAAAACACAGCCAGGGGAGCCTCTGGGTTTGTAACAACCTCAGGAGAAACACCTGGTAGAGGCTGGACAGTGGAATATTCCGGTCTTACCTTTTCACCTTTTCCTTCATTGGTGGCTGACCCTTGGGGCAGGACGTTCCATCCATAGAATCTTTAGCAAGAAGCCTAAGATGTTGGTTCTCAAGATACAATGAAAGGGAAGAAAGGGTACTACAAAGGATTTTTGGGACAAATGTCTGACAAATGGAACACGACATATGGTCGTGAGAAACTCCTAGGCGAAAAAGGCACTTATTGTGGTGGTCTTTATGGGGAATCTGTCTCCTGCACTGGTTTTTAACCTTTCTGGATGACATTAACCCCCAAAACAGCACAAAAAATTCAAGAAAAAGAACAAATATGGCTACTTATCTGCAATGGTGAGAACTTTAGCAGACAAGTGTAATCACCGGAATACAAACATACCGAAAAAACAGCAGAAAACAGATGGAGGCAAACAGTCCAATGGTTAAAAACAGCATTTGGACTGGTGGCAAAGAAGTTCTGAAGATGGTATGCCTGAACATCACCTTTATGCCCTATGCTATGAGAGGAGCGTTTAGGTGACATTCAGCATACCTTAAAGCAATGGTAGGCTTTTGTAGACTTGCCGGACAATGGGCTTCCACTGCAGGGAATCCCATAAGTTATGAATACTGCAGTGGTGAATGTAAGGACATCTTTTGTGTTCAGCATCTACTTTTATGAAGCAAAAGCCAATTACAAAGGGCTTGGGCTGACTATGTTTGCAGATAACGTCAAGCTAGCAGCTGTCATTGAATCCCCTAATGACTTAGCCATCCTGCAGGAAGGTTTGTCCCTAATAAATAACCTTTGCCAAAATCATGAACTGAAACTAAATGCCAGAAAAGTGTGTTATTGTATCCTTTGGGAAGTTATCTATTTTGGGGAACTACCGCATTAACAATAGACCCCTAAGATTTGATGCAGTTGTTTGGGATTTAGAAACCTATATGGGCAGTGACCAAACGTTTGACCAATATGTGCCCATTGTTGAGAGAAAGTCATTCTGTATTGTACAGTTGATAAAGAAAGGGACTATGTCTAGGGTTAGAGATATTATTGTACTCCTTTACTCAGCTCTCATTAAACCAATCACTGAATATAGTGCCCCTTTGGCATGTATCTGTCCAGACACATGCAACAACTTGAATGCCCACAGAGATACCTTACTAAAAGGAAACAAGGCCTAAACAACATGTCATACATGGACCAAGTCAAAGCCATGTCACTATACTCTGTATCTTACAGTTAACATTTGAAATGTCAGGACCTGCTAGAGTGAGTCCTAAAATACAGAGAGTGAATGGCTGAACGAACACACTTACATATACTAATTCCAAGATGCCATTTCTCAGAATATTCCCTTTTCTCTGAAGTATGGTGATCCTGGAGTTGGTATATATAAGTTCAGGGATGTGGGGAGCTTGCAGCTCCTGCAAAAAGAAGTTGAAAGGAGAAGAATAATTTTCAAAATTCATTCTTCTTCTGTGGTTTCAGTCTTTTTTTCAGTTTCCAAAAGAAGTTGTCAGGCCCCAGATGAACAACAGCAAATGTATTTTAGAACAGTAAAACAAACAGATAATCCCAGTTAGCCCTTTTATCTCACTCCTATTAACTCTGAGAATTCTTCAGACTGATATTTTCTTCTGGGCACACACAACACTTTACCTTCTAAAAAAATCACATGGTCCAGAGTGTCACATGACTATTATAAAAATTTAAAAAGTATTTCTTTAAAACATACCAACTTTTCTTATATAAACCTTTATGTCACTCACTTAGTGTTTGAGCCTCTTCCTTTTTAAATACATTACAAATTCCTATCTGTTGTTAAGACCTGGTGGAAAGCAGGTATTAAGCCTGACTTGCCAGCTATATTCTAACCAGCCTAGCTCTTCCTCAATATTTACTATATTGAGACTATTAGAAAGTGCTTCCAAAACAATACATTTAAACTCAACCTTACATTTATTCATCTTATAGTGTTTGTTCCATGCATTATTTTCATCCCCAGTTTGTACAGCATACTTATGCTCATATATACTTCTATATAACTCACAAGTAGTTCTTCCCACATAGAAGGTTTTACATTCTACACAAAAAACTCAAGTACACTATATTTTTATTTAGACTTACAACTGAATAACCCTGGAATCTTAATTATTTTTCCTCCTAGCTCTACTTCATCAGTGTCTGTGTAGATGTATTTACACATATTACAATTCAAACACTTGAACATTCCACATTTTTGTTTCTTATCTTTGGGTTTATTCAATTTGCCTTGAAATAATTTTTATAATTTTTAACTCTTTTCTGGGTGAACTTTGACTGATCCACTAGCTTCTGAAACAACTCACTGTTAGCTCTAAATATACCTCAATTCCTATTTATTACTTTGTTTATAGCTTGAGAATCTACATTATTTTTTATAGCCATAGATATTCTATATATATAAACGGACATCTCTCATCTAAAATGGGTCTTTTAGTTCTTCCTTCAATTTCTTCTTCTAATATTTTATTTACCTCTATTTCTGGGTACCCCCTTTTTATAACTTTATCACAAAACACATTTGCTTCTTCCAGAAAATCTGCTTCTTTTTTCATTAACCTACTTATTCTAGACAACTGTCCTTTGACTATATTCATTTTTGTCTTTTTGGGGTGCATACTAGAAAAATGCATGTATATATTGTTTTCTACTTCCTTTTTATATATCCTCGTTATTAACTTATTTTCTTTGTACACATGAATCTCCTTTTTATTAACATGGTGGGTAAATTTCAGATATGTGCATATATTATTTATGTAAGTGAGAAACTCTTCAAATATTTCATTTTTCCCTCTCCAGACAATAAAAACATCATCAATAAATCTCAACACTATTATAATGTTGTTTTTATATTTACTCGCTAATACATGCATCACCTCCCATCCATGCATAAAGACATTGGCATAGCCTGGGGCTAGCGCTGCCCCCATCTCAACCCCATTAACTTGAACATAAATTTTTGTCCAGTTTGTTTGCACTCAGCATTTTGAGAACTGACATTTCAACAGGGAGCCGTATCCTACAGACTGCTAAGAGGTGACCTGTATCTAGCAAACAGGACACCCTTTGACCCAATGCTGATGGATTTACTGCACATCAGCAAGTCAAATGGCATCAGAAATACTCAGTCTAGGGATCTAAACCTTTTCTGCAATATCAACAGAATAATTTGGATGGACAGGTATATCTTGCAAAGGATACCGCTGCTCTGGAACAGACTCTTCTTCAACATAAAGCAAGGTTTATCCCTGTCCATATTCAAGCACAACTTGGATCTATGGAGGGGAAATGGAAAATTTACCCCAGAACTGCCAGAGACATCTCCTAAATGTTTTATGCAATGCATAGGTCCCCTCAAATTACCTATGGTATGATCCCAGTTATTCTCATTAGGGTTCATATATAATTATTGATCATGGGATGAATAACGCCAATCTCTAACCAAATGGGATAGGTTAATTTGAGCACAAAAAAAATAAATTGGCTAGGTTTAATACAGCCCTAAAGGGCAGCCAGCCTAGTACTTAGTTGTGAACCTATGTAAGAGAGGCAAAATAATCAGTGACCTGGGGATGGAAGTATGTAGGACTGTTAGACTGAATAATAGAATTATGCTAGCTTGACAACAGAAATTCGGACTACAGCTAAAATGAGAGGGGAAAGATAAGAATTGTGATGGGAAGGATAATCATAATTAAAATGATGAATGAGAAGTCCAAGAATCAGCAATATGCTAAATCACTTCCCTGCTAAGACTAATGATAAGTATCAGCTGAAGATGACACGGCTTGTGATAATTTTATCTAGATCAGAGAGAAACCCAGCATAACAGGAGAGAAGATGAGGGACACAAGACAACAATGAGGCTGAGAGATCACAAACTGCAAGGTGTACTTACTTGCTCTTCTTAATCAGCAGTGGAAAAGTGGGAAGTGAGACTAGGAACTGGCATAAAAAGTTCAAGATGAAGAAGTAACGGGACAAGATTGGGTATCAGGTATGACTACAGTGAAGCCAGAGCAGGGAAAACTAAAGAGAATTATAGGCAATGGATTAAACTGACATGAATATATGATGGGGTCTGGCTTAGGAAGTATTTCAACATGACAATGTTATCAATGAATAGAGTCAGAAAGATGCAAGAATATCTGAGGAAAATAGTGACAAATGGAAGGTTAAATGTCTGTGAGACTGAAAAGATAGGAAGTGAAAGAATTGGAAGACATTCCAAAGACATTCCATCTCAGCAAGAAAGAGAGTGGCAATACTATAACCAAATGAGACATGAGCTGAAGAAATGTGTTAAGAAAGATAGAAGGAAAGACTTTAAAGATGGCTGCAGACTGAGCAGGAGGTTACTTTCAGCTTTCCCAGTGTGTAAACAGAAACTGAAAAAAACAGTGAATATTCAGTCAGTGGCTAGCAATTACACTGCCTGAATGCCAGAAGAAAATATGTGTTGAGAATATGAAATAAAATCAACTAGAAAAAAGTGAATAGAAAATTTCTTCAGCAAAAAAAAACAAAAACAAACCCTCATGTTTCAGCTTTGGTTCAGGAGATGACTTCCAGTAGTTTAGAGGAAAAAATAAATTAAATGTACTCAGAGCTGTGTAAAATTAAATGAAACACTGAAAGACCATATCAACCCATTAACAAAAGGATAGAACAAATAGAAGCTATTCAAATGAACTGTTAGAACTACAAAAATAAGAGGTAGAAATTTCTCTACAAACTGTCTAAAATTTCTCTAAACATTAAATGATTGTCATATACCTCGTATTGATTCTTAACCAATGTTTTTATGTTAAGTCCAATTTGTTATAATTATTTAAATTACAGATGTTTTTGTTTTATTTTTGAAGATTGTAAAATTATTACAGTAGAACCTCCATAGCTGACCACCTCCCTCATTGACCACCTCCTTAAGTTGACCTAATCTTCATAGACCGGACATGCACCACATGTACTCAATGGAAGACTGACCTCTCTATATTGACCACATCTGTAAGTTGTATCTTGACCACTTGGACTGTGACACACAATATTAATTTACCCTCTATAACTTGACCAGTTGAGTTCACTCTACACCAAGGGGTAGAAGGTGTGGACTTTAGTTGTATTATTTTTTTTCTATAGTATAAGTTCTTTTTTCATGTTTTATTATTACCACGTGTTAGATTAGGTCTAACAGCCTATTGTTTATCACGTGCTGCTGAATATTTTTTTCAGTGTGAAGGACTGGTCTGAATTGTAGGTACAGCCTAGAATTATTGAAACATTTTACAGTTAATCAAGACATGATGGTCCAAAGGAAAGAACTCAATGAGCTGACATTAAAGGAAAAGGTTGATCTTCTACATTTTCTGGAAAGCAGCAGCCAAAGGAAGATGGTGGAACATTTGGTGTTAGCAAGACCACAGTTAGCAACATCCAAAAACATAAACATGAGTAGTTGTAGGGATATGGTAAGGAAAGCAATGAAGTCAATAAAGCCACATTAAGCTGGTTCAAACAAATGAGGGTAGGTAATGCAGAGATTCGCACAGGAATTCGGGGTATCCAAGCATCAAGTGGTTGGTTCAAGAAATTTAAACTGCAACACAAGATCACCCAGAAAGTCTTGTGTGTTGAATACAATGAAGTTCCAGTAGAAGTTGTGGAACAGTTCATCAAAAAGTTCCCGGACTTCACCAGAGGCTTCAAAGATGATGACATCTTTAACACTGACAAGTGTGGACTCTTTTTCAAGGAGATGCCTGACAGGAGTCTCATCATGAAGGGTAACAAATGTAAGAACAGAAAGCTTTCTAAAGAATGTTTCACAGTTCTACTTTGTGCTAGCTTAACCAGAGAGAAACTAAAGCCCTTGGTGACTGGTAAATCGGTAAAGCCACACAGATTCAAGAACCTGAAACCAAAAGACATCCCCGTCACTTGGATATCAAACAAATGTGCATGGATGACTGGTACCCTATTTGAGGAATGGGTAAGGGCCATTGACTGAGAAATGAAGAAGAAGAAACTGTCTATTCAGGTATATATTAGATTACTGAGCACTTAGGTGACGGTGATTAATTGACCCCATGTAAGTGAAAGCTTACAAAACCGAACTGTCAGAACAGCAATTTTTTTCCAAGGAAAAAAATTTGCTGTTCCAACAAAAACAAAAGTAAAGAAAGAAAACACTTTAACATATAATAGTAAGTGAGGGGGCTTCAGCCCCCCACACCCTCCTACTTAAATATACCAACTCCGAGACTGCACTACAGTGCTGAAAATGGCAATCTACCAAAGCGGCCAAGCTGAAAATGGCAATCTACTGAAGCGGCCAAGCAAATTACATGCCACTTTGATATTTTGCCATTTCAATATTTTCAGTTTGACCAAAACCCATTTGGAAACATGCTTCTTTGGTCTACTGATAGGAACACATCTATTCTACTGACAGTAGACAACTCTCCTGGCCACCCGCAAGTGAATCATTTCACAATTATGACTTGAAATTTCTGCCTGCAAACACGACCTCAAAAATTCAACCTCTTGACCAAGGCATCATCAAAACATTTAAAATGCAGTACCAAGCCAAGCTCCTGCAGTGGGTCATTACTAAAACACAAACCTGTGGTCTACCTGTGGAAGCAACTTCATCCACTTTATCAGTTAACAGTCTGGATGCTGTCCTCTCGTTCAGTTCTGCTTGGAATAAAGCTCAGCCAGAAATGATACAGAAGTGTTTCAAGAAAGTTAGATTTGTCACAACCCAAGAGCATGATGTTTTGGCCCCATCAGACAGTCCATTACCCACCGCAGAATTCAAAGGAGTAGATTTTGAAGGTTTTGTTGCAATGGATGATGAGGTGCCAACCTGTAATGAATTTGACCCGGAAGCAATTTTCCAAGCAATATTGACTGAAGTACAGACCAGTGTAAAAGTGCATGAAGCATCTGATGAAGTGGAAGAAGCAAGTGAGGATGACACAGAAATTGCAGAGACTCCAAAAGAAGAGGATGTTAGACATCTGATAAAGCAGTTCAAGTCATTTGCTGTAGAAAAATGCCTAGGTATGCTGAGTTGTGTAGCCAGAAAGAATGATTAAACCATTAGAAAACAGTAAATGTATTGATTTTGTATGATACTGTATGTATGATTTTACTGTGTTTTGATTATGTATAATTTCGTATGATATTCTCTAATAGAAGCTGTACAAGAAAGTAAAGTACATGTACGTATCAGTACAGTAGGTCTAGTTACTTATGTTGACAACCTCTGTATGTTGACCAGTTTGTTACAGTCCTTTGGGTGGTCAACTTACAGAGGTTCTACTGCATTCTTAAAATGTTTTATAATAATATGGAGCTTTTTCCCTGGGCCTCCACTGAAAATGGGCTTCTACCCAATCAGACTTTCCTGGAAATCAAATTCCAATAAAGAAAGAAAGAAAGAAAGAAAGAAAGAAAGAAAGAAAGAAAGAAAGAAAAGACTGGCTGAGTATGAGGCTTCTCAAGAAGAGCTGTTTAAAAAATAGTATAGTTAGAAGATAAAGCACACAGAGAAAACCTGAGATTTATGGATATACCTGAGAAACTGGAAGGAACAATTTGTATTAATTTTATGAAAGTGCAAATAAGCAACTGGACTGGTGTACCATAGCAGGATTTGTTAATTGAAAGGACACATTGTGTATATGCTCCAAACCCATTGATGAGAAAGTAGCCAATATCTACATTAGTAAAGATAAAATCATGCCAGCAGAAAGGATTTGTCCTGAATAAACTGTGATGGAGATAACATGGTTTGTGGAAAATAATTATTCACTGTACACCAGACTGAAGAGAAACAAGTTTATCCCAACAATAAATGAGCATCAAGAGGCAGGTGTGAGATTCAGGCTGCTGTATCCAGCTGTCTTTAGGATATTTTCCTAGAAGATCAAAGATATTTTTTGATGTATCCACAGAACAATATTTTTTGATGTAGAACAGGCTAAAGATGAAATAAAAATGCTTGTCCAACAGAGAGTGAGACAGCAAGCAGGAAAGAACTCTGCTTACTCATTCTTTTGACAACAAAGTTCACAGATCATTGCCAGTGAATCCATTTTCAGTGTTTCAAAGGATAATGCTTGCAAGACAAAATAACACAGGAGTTGACTAGAGGAATTAGGAGTACCTTGAACTTGAACCAGAGTATGGTGATGGGAGATAGTAATGAACAGGAACAAGACCATAAACACTTAAATGAATGAATAAAGCAGAGACAATAAAGCATCGATAACATTTGTGAAATATGGCTTTCCAAGAAAAAGTGACAAAGAAAGATAGGAATTTTGCTGACTTTGTTAAGCTTGGTGAACAGCTAAGCATATACCCCACTTTATTGTCATTAACATTTAGAAAGGACACTAAAGGGAAAACATTAAGTAAAAAAATTGTCTGAATTAATATCTGTATAATACATTTCA
The DNA here is from genome assembly GCF_019279795.1 of Protopterus annectens. Taxonomy (NCBI): domain Eukaryota; kingdom Metazoa; phylum Chordata; order Ceratodontiformes; family Protopteridae; genus Protopterus; species Protopterus annectens. Next base: position 945,199,679 of record NC_056727.1, read on the forward strand.
TGATGTAAATTGCATGTTATATTTCGAAAAGTTTTGATTAGTGTGCAGTCAAGTTTTTTTAAGTGTGTGTGGTGTCTTTTCAATGACTGCAGTACATATTAAAAATATTAAAGAAAACAAGCACTTTTTCTTAGTTATAAAATATATAGCCTTTACATTGTATCAAGATAAGTAAAGCTGGACAAATGCAAGTTTAAGATAATATAATGTGATCTTGGGCTGTTGGGGTGGTGGTAGGATTTTAAAGTGTACTGATGTTATTATATGAAGAGTTAAGATAATAATTTCCCTTTTTGGCTTCTTTCATAAAGGTTGATATCTGGATTGATGTCCTTGTGTTGAGTTATGGACATTTTTAAACAAATACACTTGAAAGATAAAACAAAACAATGAAAGGTATGGAAAATACTTAGTTTCTTGTATCGGTAGAGCTATTAGCTTATTTCCATTACCAATGCTGTCAGTGGGAGACATGAAGGCTGCAGCTGAAGGCAGGTGGTCAAGAAAACTTTGTACATTGTATTGTAAATAAAATGTAGAAAGATTCCTGAAAACTGTTAACTTTTTTCTCTTACTGCTGACAAGCTGTCTGTAGGTGCAATGAATTAATTCTGAGAGTTTTAGTCATTCTTTGCTGAGAGTAGTGCAAGGTTTAAAGGTACAGTGATAAGCAGTTCAATGAAAAATAAATAATGTCTGAAACTGGGGAAGTAAATCTGAAGTAGTAGCCTCCTCAGAAACCTTAAAGCTTTAATGCATTTAATAGGCTAGTGCATGATTTAGTTTTATTTATAGGTAGCCAGTGCACTTTTCTTAGGGCTAAAAGTTAATGTTATCTGAAAGCTGACAAGCTGTTTTTCACATGTGGGGGTGCATAGAGATAAAAGGGGACATATCATAATTATTGTAAGAGGAGACAGATGTTGTAACATGCACCTTAGCATGGGTAACCTTAATATAGATTAGGTAATGCCTGTGGGTGCAGCCATTGATTTGAGGCAATTGCCCTGATCTGCATGGTTAACCTTCTTTTGCTTACAATATGCCTAGTTTTGTATGCTTGTTCTAAGCTAATAGGGGATGAGGGTTATGAAAATGTATTTATTTTTTGTTTGAAGGTTTTTGTTAGACAAAAACATCTTGAAAATGTGATATAGGTTCAAATGGAGATGAGAAGAAACAACTGTATAAAAAAACAGTCTGCTAAACAGTGTGTGCATATAATACAAAGGTTGGAAATGCACATTCAAAAGAACTGTCATGTATTATTGGGGGAGGGGGAGGCAACAGCTTTCTACCATAATAGCTATTCTGTCTATATTATCCTGGAATGTGAATGGCCTTACATATATAGACAAAAAGGAAAAAGTATTGAATTACATTAAGAAATGTAAGGTACAAACAGCATTTTTTTCAGGAGATGCATTTGGATAGAAAGAAGCTTGTGAATTCCACAAAGAAATGATTTCAGGATGAATATTCAGCAGAATATTAGGGACAAGAGTAAGGTGGTTCACACAGCCTATCTTGACCTTGCCAAGGCTTTCGACACCACCCCCCATTCTGGAATTATAGCTAAACTCACTAAACTAGGTATAAATCCCTACATCACAAGATGGGTTGCCAACTGGCTCACTGACAGAACCCACACTGTAAAGATTGCAGACTCCAAATCTGACTTCAAACTAGTGACAAGTGGAGAACCACAGGGTTCAGTCCTGGGACCTCTCCTGTTTGGTATCTACTTCTCTGAAGTACAGGCTAACACAGAAGGCCTCTGCCTAATGCAGTTCGCAGATGACTGCAAACTAGGAGCCATAGTCAAGTCCCCAAATGATGTGGACATCCTACAGATGAGCCTCACTGAGACAGATGCCTGGTGTCAGAGGCATGGGCTCAAGCTCAATGCCAAAATGTGCATTGTAATCCCCTTTGGTAAAAACTCTGTACCCATGAACTACCACATAAATGGCAGTCTACTTAACGTCAAATGTGTGATAAGAGACCTTGGGACCCAGGTGGACAGTAGTCTCTCCTTTGATAATCACATCGCCACAGTAGTCAGGAAATCCTTCTATGTGGCACACCTCATCACAAAAGGGTTCTCATCCAGGAAAAAAGAGGTAATTGTTCCCCTCTACTCAGCATTCATTAGACCCATTATAGAGCACAACGCCCCTTTTGGAATGTACCTCACAAGACATCTGCAGCAGCTGGAAAGGCCACAGAAGTACCTCAGAAAGAAGTACCTCAAACAGATGCCCTACCCTAACCATCTCAAAAAACTCCAGCTTTACTCTGTAGCATATCGCCTACTCCAAGGAGATCGCTGCCTAACATATAAAGCTATGTTAAACCCAGAGCTGTTGGACATGTCATACCTAAAGAAATTCCAATCTCTCTGAGCTACATGCTCTAGGGACCTAAACCTTGTCACCACAATAAACAGGACATGCTGGAGGGATAGATTCCTGTCCCAGAGACTTCCTATACTCTGGAACAAGCTACCCATTTATGTCAAGCAAAGTTCCTCATTAGCACTCTTCAAGAAAAATCTTGATGAATGGATGGGAGATAGGAAATACACCCCAGGAATCACTTTGGTGGCTCTGCTCAACAGGGGCACATGAAATTAACTTTCTTGGGTGGCGTAAGCCAGGGAACCTTGTTGGCTAAGCTTACTTAAGCCCTTGGGCTGATAGCCTAGTACCTACCTATGAAGAACCTATGACAAAGGAAAACAGGAGTAGTAATATTAATTATTAGAGAGGCTTCAGTAGTGATATGAGGAAAAAAAAGACAATAATGGCTGGTGTGTGACACTTGGCTGTTGGTGAAGCACCCACCAAGAGGAGCTGAGAAAAGAAAGGAGCCACTTTTGAGATTTTAAGTATTTTGCTTCAGATTATTTGTTAAGTTTTTCTGCATTGTCGCCTACTTTTGAGCATTTTCTGGCTTGTTAAACTTGATTTCTGTGTTGGTAACTGCATTTAGAACACAACCTAGAGCTGATTACTGAATTTCCTGCCTGCACTTATTTTTAAAATCATTTTTTTTCTTAAAACTTGCATTTTATCTGTCTCTGGCCTAGCACTCAAGTGTGGGGTCATTTACTGCACTGTTCTAACTTGTTGATACTTGTGAACCTCTGCTTTCCTTAAAAAAAACAAAAAAAACAAAAATTCTTGCTTTTTTTCCCACTTTTCTGAGATTTAAAAAAGTTCAGTTACAGATTTGCTGTTCTGACCTGTTTGTACGTTTCTTGGAGGCCATTGCTTGCTTGGGCTAAAGGGAAGTCTCTGTGTTCATCAGTGGCAGTGATAAACATTGAGCAGCCTGCCTGCCCCTATGGGAGTGGTTACTGCCTTGAAACTGTAGTTTTATTGGCCATTTTGGGTCAATTCCTAACTCCTTGATCTCCCTCTCTTAAAACCTGATTGCCTCGTGGTTTTGGTGTCTTTTCGGACTTGTTGGCTGTTGGTGAAGCACCCACCAAGAGGAGAAAACACTGAGAGAAGAAAGGAGCCACTTTTGAGATTTTAAGTATTTTGCTTCAGATTATTTGTTACGTTTTCTGCATTGCCGCCTACTTTTGAGCATTTTCTGGCTTGTTAAACTTGATTTCTGTGTTGGCAACTGTATTTAGAACACAACCTACAGCTGATTACTGAATTTCCTGTCTGCACTTATTTTTAAAATCATTTTTTTTCTTAAAACTTGCATTTTATCTGTCTCTGGCCTAGCACTCAAGTGTGGGGTCATTTACTGCACTGTTCTAACTTGTTGATACTTGTGAACCTCTGCTTTCCTTAAAAAAAACAAAAAAAACAAAAATTCTTGCTTTTTTTCCCACTTTTCTGAGATTTAAAAAAGTTCAGTTACAGATTTGCTGTTCTGACCTGTTTGTACGTTTCTTGGAGGCCATTGCTTGCTTGGGCTAAAGGGAAGTCTCTGTGTTCATCAGTGGCAGTGATAAACATTGAGCAGCCTGCCTGCCCCTATGGGAGTGGTTACTGCCTTGAAACTGTAGTTTTATTGGCCATTTTGGGTCAATTCCTAACTCCTTGATCTCCCTCTCTTAAAACCTGATTGCCTCGTGGTTTTGGTGTCTTTTCGGACTTGTTGGCTGTTGGTGAAGCACCCACCAAGAGGAGAAAACACTGAGAGAAGAAAGGAGCCACTTTTGAGATTTTAAGTATTTTGCTTCAGATTATTTGTTACGTTTTTCTGCATTGCCGCCTACTTTTGAGCATTTTCTGGCTTGTTAAACTTGATTTCTGTGTTGGCAACTGTATTTAGAACACAACCTACAGCTGATTACTGAATTTCCTGTCTGCACTTATTTTTAAAATCATTTTTTTTCTTAAAACTTGCATTTTATCTGTCTCTGGCCTAGCACTCAAGTGTGGGGTCATTTACTGCACTGTTCTAACTTGTTGATACTTGTGAACCTCTGCTTTCCTTAAAAAAAACAAAAAAACAAAACAATCTTGCTTTTTTCCCACTTTTCTGAGATTTAAAAAAGTTCAGTTACAGATTTGCTGTTCTGAACTGTTTGTAAGTTTCTTGGAGGCCATTGTTTGCTTGGGCTAAAGGGAAGTCTCTGTGTTCATCAGTGGCAGTGATAAACATTGAGCAGCCTGCCTGCCCCTGTGGGAGTGGTTACTGCCTTGAAACTGTAGTTTTATTGGCCATTTTGGGTCAATTCCTAACTCCTTGATCTCCCTCTCTTAAAACCCTCTTTTACGCGGTTTTGCACGTTTTTGCGCATAGCGCAGCATTGGGCAGCGCCGCCTAATTGGATTTAAACTATTCCTGGCTCCACAAAGTCTGCTCTTCACTTTTTCCCTTAGAACTGCTGTATCTCTCAAATTAAACACCATATTCTCATTCTAAGGCTCCTCACTGGTCCAAATAAGTAATTTTACAAGTTAGCACTAATAAACCATAAGCACTACTTACTCTTATACTCTCTATGATTACCTTGTCCCCTATTGGTCCATTTTAATTCAGTTCCCTATATTACTCTAGCATGTCCAAAGGTCAGTCAATGGTTTCCTCTCCAGTCCAGCTGGTGAATCTGGGAATGTTGAGGCAATGTTACAACTATCTCATGTACACGGACAACCCTCTCCTCCTCCAAACAGGTTCAAATATATGTGAGAGATGCAACCATATAGCCAAACTGGAGGCTGAGCTCTCTCATCTCAAAACTGGTGTAACCAGTCAGGAGGAGAAGGTAACCTCACACAACACAATTCCAGTATCACATAGTCCCACCACAACAGCGAACCAAACACATAAAACACAAAAACATACTCGGAGGCTCTAAATAAAAATCTACCTAAGCAACAGAGACCTCCAAAGCAGACATCCAAGCAAACGCTACCCCAAAACAAAACACATACAACACATAGCACACAAAGTCAGTGTGCCAAGCAGTCACAGCCCTTAAGGCTGAATAACACACCTGATACTCTTCTTGTAATAGGTGACTCTATTGTCAGACACACTGACGTCCCGCTCACCAGGCTGAATTAAGAGAAGGTCACAGTGATCTGCCTGTCGGGCGCTAGGATCCGCCACATAACTCAAGCACTCAGGTCACTCCAAAGCAAATACAAATATGACTCAGTCATTGTACATGCTGGCGTGAATGACCTGAGACGTACCTCCCTTGACTACATGAAAAGTGACATAGAGGAGCTCTCTGATCATGTAGCCCAGGCCGGTATGACCCTGACCTTGAGCAGCATCTTACCCTCACCTAGAATGATGCCACAGTATAAAGACAAAATGATCAATTTTAACAATTGGCTAAAATTTTGGTGTCATTCAAAGGGGATCCAGTGTCTGTCAGCCTGGGATGACATGCTTGACAAGCCATGTTATTTCGCTAGGAACGGCTTGCACCTGTCATCCCTGGGCTTTCGGATATTGGCAAAGGCTCTAGCCACCCCATAGTGCCTTTTTTAGGTAAGGCTCAAAAGTCAAACCCACCTCCATAGACAGCACAAGGAACAAGAAACTAAGGGTAATGCTGCTAAACGCCAGAAGTCTTAACCATAAGATGCATGCACTCGAAGCTCTCCTCAGTATGGAGAATATCGATATCTGTGCAGTGACAGAAACCTGGTTCAAGGCTCCAGAGAGCACCCCAGCACTACCAGGTTATACCTCATATCATGCTTTTCGGCCCCAAAACCAGGACCGAACCACAAAAGGAGGGGGAGTTTCCATATTTATCAAGGATATCCACACCTCCAGGTTAGTGGCATTGCACAAAGTATCGGAGACCATCCATGTGCAACTGACAGTGGGTAAGACTGCTTTTCAGTTTATAGCATCCTACAGACCACCATCTCAAAGTCAGGAATCCCACTCGGCTTTCCTGAAAACATTGGAGAACATGAAGATCTCTCCGAACACCATTATATTGGGCGACTTCAACTACCCAAACATAGACTGGGAGCATTACTCAAGCCCCAGCACCTTATCCCAAAGGTTCCTGGAATTTATAAACTCAAATGCTATGGAACAACTAGTCACCACTCCCACAAGAGGGGAAACATACTAGACCTGATCATTACCAACATGGGGACTCTATGCTCCATACCAGAAGTATATCCCTCATTGGTAAGATCAGACCATAAATTAATTTCACTGGATATCCACATCCCGACCCCACCCCCAGCCCAGAAAACCACAGTGACAAACTTCTCAAAAGCGAACTTCACACTTTTCAAAACTGAAGTGGAATCCTTCAAGGCCCCAGGGCCAGTGGAAACTACGGCCCAAACTGCAGAATCCTATATAAACGCATTCTACGGACATCTCCAGGAATGCATGGATCATGCTATCCCAAACAAAATCAAGACCCAATCATCCAAAGGCAGGCATCCAGTCTGGTGGACCCCAGCCATAAATACACTGTACAACAGAAGGAGGAAGCTACTACATGATAGAGCAAAATCCCTAAAAGGAAAGGCATCTCTGATCAGTACTAGCAAAAAATTACGATCCCTCATAAAATCCTCCAAGGCCAGCTTCGAGAGAAAAATTTCACAGGACACTAAAGACAATCATAAGGCTTTTTTCAGTTATGTTAGGAACCTGGGATGCAACTCCCAGACTTGTTCTGAGTTGATTCTAATTACAAAAAATACACTGAACCCACAGACATTGCCAATATCCTGGCAGACAGGTTCAGTGCAAACTTCTCCACCCCCTCCCCCCCAAAAGAGCAAGTATCTATCCTGGCAGAGTGCAGCCTCCCAAACATCTCTGATGCTCAGGTGAAGGCCGCCCTCTCCAAAGCAAAAAACACTGCTTCCATGGGACCAGATGGCGTCCCGGGTTGCGTCCTACATGAACTCCAAGAAGAACTAATCCCCCAAGTAAAACTGCTGTACAATCTCAGCCTCACTACAGGATATGTGCCCAAAGAATGGCGTACAGCAACAGTGGTCCCACTCCATAAAGGTGGCGCCTCTGCGGACCCTGGAAACTATCGCCCCATAAGCCTGACTAGCCTAGATGCAAGGCTATGGAGAGGATCATCATGGAACTCATAAACAAAGACATTGGGGACCTACAGACACTAGATCCTACCCAATTTGGCTTCGTCAAGGGCAGATCCTGCTTTTTGAACCTGGTCGACTTCTTCGAAACAGTCACCAAGGCCATAGATGAAGGGAAGGTAGTCCACACAGCCTATCTGGACCTTGCAAAGGCATTTGACACAATACCCCACTTGGGCATCATAGATAAGCTATCCAGCCTAAATATAAACCCCTATGTCACAAGGTGGGTCGCAAACTGGCTCAAAGACAGAACCCACAGAGTCAGAGTTGCTGGAGCCATGTCAGACTCGAAACCGGTCACAAGTGGCGTCCCACAAGGTTCTGTCCTGGGACCTCTCTTGTTCGGTATTTACTTTTCTGAGGTACAGGCCAACGTGAGAGGACTATGGCTCACCAAGTTCGCAGATGACTGTAAACTGGGTGCCATAATCGACTCTCCAGCTGACACAAACATCCTTCAAAAAGGTTTCGCAGAGACGGATAACTGGTGCCAGAGCCATGGTCTAAAGCTAAATGCCAAAAAGTGTATAGTCATACCCTTTGGCAAAAACAATGTGCCCACAAATTACCACATAGGTGGTAACCCATTAAGTACAGAGAAAGTAATTAGGGATCTGGGGACCAAGTTGATAGCAATCTCTCCTTTGACAACTACATTGTCAAAGTGGTTAGAAAGACCTTCTACATAGCCCACCTCATCATGAAAGGATTCACATCTAGATCAAGAGAGGTAATCGTGCCCCTTTATTCATCCCTCATCAGGCCCATCATAGAATACAATGCACCCTTTGGGATGTACCTTACCCGACACCTGCAGCAATTAGAAAGACCCCAAAAGTACCTCACCAGGAGGATCAAGGGACTCAAACAGATGCCATATGCTGCTCGGTTAAAAAACTCCAGCTCTACTCAGTTGCATACCGCCTACTTCGAGGCGATCTATGCCTGACATATAAAGCTATGTACAATCCAGAATTAATGGACATGCTCCACCTCAGTAAATCTAAATCCCTTAGAGCCACGCGCTCGAGGGACTTGAACCTCAGCACAGAAATAAATAGAACATGCTGGAGGGACAGATTCATAACCCAGAGGCTCCCTTCGCTCTGGAATAGAATTCCAATTCATGTTAGGCAGAGCACCTCACTGACTCTCTCCAAGAAGAATCTAGATGAGTGGATGGGGGATCGTAGGTTTGTCCCGGGGATTACTTCTGTGTCACTATTAGACAGAGGCACAGTAAACTAAACTTTAAAAAGGGCACAGTATACTCAAATCAAGGGGTGGCGTAAGCCAAACACAATCAGGCTAGGCTTATAAATGCCCCAGGGCAGATAGCCTAGTATGAACCTATGAACCTATGAGTAAAGGGAATTAGCGAGGGAGGAGGATTATACTTGCATGTATTTATATTCCACCAAAAACTGCTATTATGGAACTTAAAAAAAAATCAGAGAGAAATAATCAGCTTTGAGCAGAGAATATTATGGGACTTGAGCATGATTTGCAATAGTAAGGGGATCTTGAAGGGAAAATATTACAAAAGAGGGTAGATTTCTTAAGACATTGTATGGAAGAAGTAAATTCAGGAGTAGGAACTCAAACATAATTTACATATTATTCTTCAAGGTACAATAATTGGGATAAACTGGAGAGAAATTATGTTTCACCAGGGCATGTGCATTTAATTGAAAGCTTCAACACACATCCAATACCTGTTTTGGATTATTCTCCAATAAATACTAAAATAATGATATGGGGTAGTGATGTAAATATGGCACACTAACATTTTCCTACTTGCCTCTTGAAAAAAGACGAATTTGGGTAATGGGTAGTGGAAATTATTCAACAATTAGGGAAGATAGAAATTTGTTTAGATGGCATAGTACTGAGTGGGATAAAATTAAAATAGAGTTTAAAAGTGGGGTAGAAATAAAGTAAAAGAGATATGATTAAGGAGTAATAGGAACTATTTAGATAGTCTTACAAATATTAAAGTACTGCAGAATAAGGGGAATCTCACATGTTGAGAACCGGACCAACTGCAATGTGCTAAAGAGAAAATAAGGGACTGTTTTGATAATATACATGAGTTTAGAAAGATTACTGTTAAGCAACTATTTTTTATAACTCCGGAGCACAAAAACATTTAACACAACAACTTAGGTAACAGAAAGGGAAAGGGTTGTTGCCAAACCTAGGGAGCCTATAACAAGAACAATTACCAAAGATCTTAAAGAAGTATTAGAGATATATTGGAAATTTTATAAAAATTTGTATAAATTAGACAAATGTGGAAACCAAGAAAAATCACAAGTGGAAATATTTATGGAAGACCCATAATTATGCCAAGGTTAGAAAAACATGAGGCTCAATTACTAATAGTTAAGACAGGAGGAGAAGATGCAAAGATATGATGTATGGTCTACAGTGGCGTTTCTATGAACATATAGTATTCCTGTGGAGTTTTAATGTTAGGAGGGAAGAACATGATAAAAGTCTGGAAGATTTTATTTAACAGAATTTTAAAAGGAGGGGAAGCACTAGCATCTTGGAAGAAATATGTGGCGGCTGTATTATTCAAAGAGTGTAAAGACACATCAGATCCAGCTTCATATATACCCATTTAAACCAAGGTTATAAAGTGTTTAGGTCTATACTAGCTAAGAGAATTGTAGAGATGATGTGAAAATGTATAGATACAGATCAGTTTAGTTTTGTGGAGGCAAACATTTAATAACGTTAATAGAACAATGATGATCCAGAGGGAAGGAGAATGCAGAAAAATGCTGCTGTTGTTGGTGGGCCTTAATTCAAATTAAGCATTCAGTAGAATAAAGTGGGATTTCATAAACAGGGTAATAGAAGCATTTGCATTCTCTGATACATTAATAGGTTTAAATTTTGGAGGCATGAATTATGGTGGGAGGCTTTCGCTCTGAAAAACTGTGTTTGAACAGGGGAACCAGGAAGAAGTGTCCTCTTTCTCCGTTGTTACTTGCTTTATATTTGGAGGCATTGGCCAAGAAAGTAATGGATTCAGAAACTTAAGGATATGAATATTATAGCAATCAAGAATCAAGAAAAATTGTGGTTTTTTTTTTTTTTTTGCAAATGATATTATTTTGTATGTGATAAATCCAGAAAAAGACATTTTTTTGACATGGAACATTTTGAGATAGTTTGAGGTCTTTTTTGGATATAACATTAATGAAGACAAAACAAAGGCTATAGTGGTAAATTATGTACCATAACATGACTTGGTTCAGCAACTTGTATATAAACCTTTTGTTTGCCTGAGTCTTGGCTTAGTTATTCAGAGCTGCTCATTGCTTAGCTAGAGAGTTTAAGAGATTTTGCTTGCATCTGAAGCCATCCCTGGCAAGAAAACAAAATTAAGTATTATTTTGCACTAGTATTACTTATTTCCATTGCATTCTCAAATATTTCTGTGCCATTTATTGTTTTTCCTGCACTTGCCTGGAGTTTTAAGTTATTTTTTTCCACTGCTGTATAGACTGCTGTTCTGCAATTTTAGTATTTTAAATACATTGTATCTGCTGTTTTCAGTGCTTTTAGGAATCTGTTTTTGTGGGTCCCCAACACATGAGTTCTAAACTAGTCATTTCACATTAAGAGACTTAAAGTATGCACTCTTGTGGCAGGACAGGGCTGATTACACCTATCAGATCTGGGAATTGCTTGTGGAGCTGGTAATTGCTTGTGTAAAGCTTATTGTGTGCATACCTGTTTTGCCTGTGAGCATATCTAGTTTAAACCTTGCTTCCCATTTGCCCAATGCTACTCTTCATGCAGTGGTGGTTAGTGGTGCCCTACACATATATATATATATATATATATATATATATATATATATATATATATATATATATATATATATATATATACAATCACTAGAAGTTTTACTTTTCCCTATAAAAACTACCTCTGAAATTTTCCACAGTCTTGTGCTACTCAAGGTACAAATAGTTTGCGGGCAGAGCAGCATTGCCACATTTAGTTAGCTCTAGATTACATTATTGCAGCAACTAGTTTGCAGACCAGGCAACATCACTGCATAGGTTAGCTGTAGATTATAGTACATGGGCACTATCCCTCATTCCATTGCAAACACCACCACCCCATTCTATTCCCTTGTGAGGCACATATTAAGGACCTGCAACCATGGATAGGCACTTTCCTGCTATGCATCTAGCTTGGTGGACATGGGCATCCTGAGGCAATATAGCAATTGCCTCATGTTCACTGACAAGCACATAATTCTGAAACAGACGAATACAGTGTGTCAGAGATGTAATTACACAGTGTCACTGGAGGCAAGACTCTTACATACAGATACAAAGAATGCCAAACAGGTTGTCAGTGACACACATGCAACACTCAGCTCATTTAATAAGGGCCAGACAAATCGACCCACATATGCGGAGGTACTCCCATGTAACTTACCCAAACTTCAAAGGCCTCCCAGATGCAGTCCTCAGAAACTTCTCATGTACCCAAACAAGACAAGTCCCACGACAACAAATCTTATAGTGTCTCAACTATCAACCCAATGTTTTGGTCATTGAAGACTTTATTGTGAGACACACTTATATCCCTTTCACCAGGTAGCATAAGGAGAAAGGTACAGTTATTTGTCTGTCAGGGGCCAGAATTCACCAAATCATGCAATCACTCAGGTCTCTAAGCCCCAAGTACCAGTATGACTCAGCCACAGTCCATGTGGGCATAAATGATCTGAGAGGTTCCTTCATGGACTATATGAAAAATGACATGACTGAGCTCTCAAAATGTGTGTCACAGGTGTATATGCGCATAGCATTGACCAGAATTCTACCGTCTCCAAGGATGATGCCACAATACTAACAGGAAACGTTTGACTCAATAATTGGCTTAGCTACTGGTGTCTTTCCAAAGGGGTCCAATATTTTTCAGCCTGGGAGAACATGACTGACATGCCATGTTGCTTTGCCAGGGATGCACTTTACTTGTCATCACTAGGCTTTCAGATATAGAGCCAAACATTATCCACACCATAGTGCCTTTTTTTAGGACTTGCCAAACAGACAAATCTTCCAACATAGCAAAATCTACTCAGGATAAGCTAAAGGTATTACTGATCAATGCTAGGAGTTTCAACAAGAAACTACATTCCATGGAAGCACCCCTTACCCAATAGAATGCCAAGTTCTGACCACCCACTGCACATAAAAGGACAAAAAGAGGAGATGTATCTATCTACATAAAGGATAATCATACCTCAGGACTGGTCAGATATGACATACCTGAGCTACTCAATGACCAGCTAAGTATAGGGAAAATCCCTTACCATATCCTTGCTAGCTACAGGTCCCCCACCCTAAAATAGTGCAATGATTCCTCAAACTTGGATTTACTGGAATCACTCAACATTATGCCCAATCCCGTACTCGTGGTTGATTTCAACTACCCCTCCATTAACTGGGAAGCATACATGACCACTAACATGCAGGCTTAAAGATTTCTGGACTTTGTCGATGCAAATGCCCTGGAGCAGCTAGACCTCTTACAATTATGGGAAAGCATTGCACACCCAAGGGTAATGTCTTCACTGGTTTGATCAGATCACAAAGCAGTCTCTCTTGAAATGTATATAATACTAGCACCCCCACCTAGCCTCCAAATCCTTTAAGAACTTTTCTAAGGCATACTACTCTTAATAAGTGACATCAAAGCTAACGTCCAAGTTCCCCCAAACCCAAAAAACAAAGAAGCCTATGTGGAGGTGTACACAAAAGGCCTGTATGACCATATAAACAACTGCATAGAAACGACAGTACCAGACTGAAATAAACCCAAGTTAAACCACAGAAACAAGCCAACCTAGTGGACCCCTGGTATAAGTAGGATGTATAACAAAAGAAAAAAATCCTGTCTAGAAGTAAGACAGAATGTGCACAACAGAGCAAAAACTCCCTCATTAGTCTAAACAAGCAAATCAAGTGACTAGTCAAGTCTTCAAAAGCAAATTTTCAGGCAAAAAATTTATTTTCCAAGCTAAAGATAACCATAATGCATTTTTCAGTCATGTCCGTAATCTTAAGGGCAACACCAACAATGTGCAGAGTCAGTTGTAGACAGCATCACCTGTACCCAGCCAGAAGATATAGCAAATCTGCTGTTTGATAAATTCAGCTCAAATTTGACCTCCCCATCACATCCAGTTACCCCCCCCCCTCAAGAAATACCATTCACCATTCATCACAAAAGAACAAGTAGCCACTGCACTCTCTAAAGCTAAAAGTATGACTCCAGTGGGCCCTGACAATATCCCGGGATGCCTCTTAAATAACTTGAAGCAGGGCCTATCAGGTCCACAACAATCTCTATTTAACCACAGACTCCAGACTGGCTTTGTCCCTGTAGGCTGGGGAACAGCAACAGTCATAAAAAGGGGGCCAATCAACTGACCCAGGAAATTACCGACCCATAGGTTTGACTAGTCTTATATGCAAGGTCATGGAAAGAATAATCATGGACCTGATAAATACTAACATAGGAAACTTCCAAACAATAGACCCAACCCAGTTCAGCTTTGTCAAAGGCAGGTCATGCCTGCACAGTCTAGTGGACTTCTTTGAGAATGTCACAAGGGCCATGGATGAACGTAAGACATGCATATTGCTTACCTTGACCTGACTAAGGAATTTGACAAAATTTTACCAGTCGGATATCATAGATTAACTCTCAAAACTGAGTATAAAATCCTACATCACCAGATGGCTAGCCAAATGGCTCACAGACAGGACACATGTTGTTAGAGTGGGAGAATCCAGAACCAGAAAGAGGCCAATTCCTAGTGGTGTACCACAGAGCTCAGTGCTGGGACCTCTCCTGTTCATAATATACTTTTCTGAAGTTAAGGCTAATGTAAAAGACCTTTGGCTGACTACGTTTGCTGGCAACTACATGTTGGGGGCATCACTGAATTCCCCCAATATGTAGATATCCTTTAGAAGGGTCTGACTCAGACAAATGATGGGTCTTAAAACTAAATGCAAAAAAATGCATAACCATATCCTTTGGGAAGTCATATACCCCCTGCAAATTACAACACTAATAGTACACCCATTAGAGTGGACTCAGGTGAGAGATCTAGGAACACAAATAGAAAGTAGTCTGAAGTTTGACCGTCATGTGTCCACAATAGTGAGGAAGTCCTTCTATGTGGCATAGTTTATAACTAAAGGCATGGCATTCAGATCCAAGGAAGTTATAGTCCCAATGTACTCGGCCCTCATCAGACCAATAATCGAGTACAATGCACCTTTCGGTATGTACTTGATAAGCACTTGCAACAGCTGGAGCAGCCTCTTGGTTCCTTACAAAAAAATAAAAAAATACAGGATGTAAACAACATGTCCAATGCAGATTGATTAAAAGTCCTACCCCTTTACTCTGTCCCCTACTGACTAGTAAGGGGTGATCTATGCCTAACCTATAAAATACTCTCAAATCCAGCCCTGATGGAACTGTTATACATTCACAAGACAAATTGCACGAGGGCCGTCCAATCTAAGGATATAAACCTGGTCCATGACATGAACAAAATATGCTAGTGAGAGACAGATATGTGTCTAGAGATTACCCCTTCTCTGGAACAGACTTCCTATTCGTGTAAAGCAGAAGCCTTCCCTGTTCCTCTTCAAACACAGTTTGGATCAAGAGAATTCACTCCTGCGGTGGTGCCCATATCCCTTATGGATAGGGTAGTTTGTAAAATACTCAAAGGCATAGGCACAAACCTAAGCCATCCTCGAGCCCTTAGGGATCAAAAATTGGGTAACATTCTGGTAATGGTGGATAACATTGTATGGGCCCTTGAGCTGTTAATTAGTAATCTCCTATGAACCTATGAATACCCATATTTATGGGGACATGATAAGATGAAGTAGTTAAGTGTATGGATTAAAAAGGATTCTATTATGGCAGTTAAGGATATATATGGAAAGTGACTAATCAAAAGATAATACAAAAACTGAGAAAATGGAAGCTGTTGTTTATGGATATGGATAGTAAGATTGAAGCAGTGAAAATGTTTTCGATCCCTTTAGTTTTATATATATGACAGACATATTTTTATCAACCAGAGGATGTGTTGTGGACCATAATTAGTAAATAGTTGAAAGAATTTATTTGGGAGGAGAAGAGGGTGAGACTTAAGTGGGATAAGTTGATCCTCTCCATAAAACAAGATTGTTTAGACTACCTGATTTCTATGGATATTTTAGAGCTATACAGTTAAGTCTCTTATACCTAACAAAAGCAGAAGGTTATAAATTAAAATGGAATGGGATGATGATGAAATGTGGGGAGGGGTGGTTCTAGAAATAAGGAGAGAGGATTTTGGATGCAGATCCTTAAGGAGAATAATAATAACCATACAGTGTATTATATTAATAAAGTTGTAGAACGTATTCTAAGAACAAAGTCAAAGTGGGACTGGAGAAAGATTTTGCCACTAGAGATGACTGTAAGTAGGGGTACAGAAAATAGGCAAGTTGAGGCTGAAATTTACTGAAGAAAACTGACAAAGGAACCAATATATTGGGAACAAATAATTAGAGAGGGAAAGGTAGTAGAGTGGCATGAGGTCACATAGAGGTTTGCACTACAGGTTAGGGATTGCCTTCCATATTAGGAACTGATATCAGAATATAGGTAAAGAATTGGGGATAAGGGAGTTCTAATTGAGAGACCTGCTCTGGTAGAGTTTTTAGTCAAGTCTAGAGCAGAAGCTGCTGTTAAAATGTGATACCTAACAAAAGCAGAAGGACATATAAAATGTTGCATGTTAACTATATAAATAAATCAGGGTAAGTTAGAAAACATTAGGGAAAAAGAATGGAAAGGCAATATACAAAGGAGCAATAGAACAACACATATGGCTCCCAAGTATGCAACAAAGTCCAGAAAGTTTAGAGTTTCGGATTTTTGTTTGGAACTATTTGCTTGGGTATTTTTTATACCCGAAGTAGACTTCAATGAATCTTTCCTCAGATAGACAGCAAATAATGCAGGTGTGATGGGAAATAGAGATGTAACTGGGAAGATGTTTTCTGCAAGTGTGATGAGTTAGCATACTTTAAAACTGCACTATAGAGTACTTTGTCAGAAATATTGAGGGAACAGATTGCTGTACCTAATGAAATTATTCTTCTGAGCTGGGATACAGGATCTGAATCTGAAGAGCTTATTAAGTTTAATGCAATTGGCAGCCAAAAAAGCAATTACTAGAAAATGGAAATAAATCTCTAAACCGTGTGTAATTTAAATTACTGAATATTGTTAAAGAGATAAAAGAAATTGGAATGAGTTATTTAGAAAAGGATATGAGCAAATTACATAGAAATAATTGGCAGCTGTTGAACGATACATGGAGAATAATGTTCATGAGGTGAAGTGATGTTTACACAAAAAGTAGGAATTGTACAATATATGTAATGTTGGAGTGTATGGCAGTAGTTAAAAAGAAAGAAAACATAAATAAAAGGTATAATGCATTTTGCTGTTAATATATGAGTGTCTCTGTTTTAATTCATAATTTAATAAAGATATTTCAAAAAAGGAAATGAAAGGAATGACAGTAAGAAGGCTCAGGACAGTGACTTCTGCTCATAAGTGGGAAGGACGAAACCGGACATCTTTAGGGGATTGAGCTGTAAATACACAACAGCAGGTGAATACTACAGTATGTGAATAATGAAACAAAGATGGGACATGAAGAAGAGGTAAGGCTGGGAAAGGGGTGAGTGGGAAGAAGAGTTATAGGAGACCGAGGCTCTGTGAGAGATGGCCCTTGAGCCCTGTTTGGGGAAAAAAAGAGAACCTACACAGTTAGTTTTGGACCCCTTTAAGATTACTTAAAGTGAACAAAAGTAGTAACAGTGAGTGCTGTATATATGGAGAGGTAATAGCAGATACAATTCATATATTCTGGTTATACAACTGGACAGGGCTGGTATAAATTGAAGTAGCTAGATAGTGGACTAAGATTCTCAAGTGGCCCATCGACAATGACTGGAAACTGAAATCTCATAGTATCTGAAGATATTAGTTGTTTCCCTTTCTCACTCTGTGTAACGCAGTTAAAGTTTCTTTTGGTGCAAGTATAAGGTTATTTAACCCAAACTGGTAAGAATAGTTTGCAAGTAAAGGCATTGTTATTTGATGGAATAGCAGATAATATGCAATTCTTAGCTGAGACTGTGATTGAAGAGAAATAAATATTCTATGACAGAAATGAAAGTAGAGGCTTGTGCAGCAATATTCCTCATATGATAACAATTGGTTTGAGGTTAAGATTGAAGCTTCTGAATTTCATCCCTCCTTCTTGGGAAGGCTAACCCCCTCCTTATGGCACCCTAACTTGACATTGGTCACAATAGATGTTGTTGCTCTATTTACCTGCATCCCACGTGAGGATGGGATGGAGAGATTCATCAACAGCATATGTAAGTACACTGATTTAGAATGGGACAAGGTGATTTTAATTAGTGAATTTATGAGTTTAGTTTTGGATTATAATTTTATATTCTTTGAAGGTGAATTTTATAGGCAGAGCAAGGGTGTAGCTATGGGGGTGGCAAGTGCCCCAATATATGCTAATTTAGTTTTATTGGATTGGGAAAATGAAGTAATTTTTAAGAGCGAATATTACAAACAGATCAAATGCTATGTCCATTTTTTGGATGATGTATTTATTATATGGGAAGGGGATATTAATGACATACAAAATTTTGTTCAATATCTTAATACATCCACTACATACTTAAGATTTACTCATCAGTTAAGTTCAGCGGGCATAGCATTTTTAGATACTTATATTTCCACTACAACTAGTGGGTTCAAATCTAAGATATATAGGAAGAGCACATTTAGTAATTCCTATTTGGAATACAATAGCTGTCATCACCTTAAGTTAAAAAATAACATAGTCAAAGGACAATGTATACGTGCGGCACGTATGACCTCGGACCATCGAGAGATGCTGCAGGAGCTGAATTTTATTGGTTCTATATTCACAGAAAGAGGATATCCAGCATATGTGGTTGACACTATTGGTTATGTTAGTAGTCAGTGGGGTACTAAGTATAAACTATTATTAGGTGCTTATAATAGAAATGATGATTTTCCCATAACTAATAAAGATGGGCTAGATTATAACAGGGCTTGTATACTACCTTATAATTGTCACACTGAACAGGTTAAAAAGATCATTAGAAACAACTGGAATATTTTAAAGTGTGACGAGAGGTTGTTTTCTTTAATTGGAAATGAGCCTAGATTTGTACATAATGTAGGTAATAATTTAAAAAAGAGGTTTGAAAAGAATGGTTCTTTTTCAAAGGGATGAAAGAATGGCACAAGAAAATGTGGACACTGTAATCAGTGTGGAGCAATATTAGAAGGCATGACAGTTGAGGTAGGTAATATTAGCAAAACTGTTATACAGTTCAGCTATGGCAACTGTCAAACGAAAAATGTAATTTATTTTGCATTGTGTACCTCATGTCCCAGTTTTTATGTTGGACAGACTGGGAGACATTTAAAAGATAGAATTTATGACCATTTATACGCAATTAGGAGAAAGGATGAAAATAATGTCTTATACAGGCACATTAGGGACAATAAAAGCTGCACTACATTTAAATTTGCTTTATTAGAAGTAGTTAATATATCAAGTAGAGGTGGTAACATTAAGGCAATCCTGGGTGACAAGGAGGTTAGGTGGCAGATTTTGTTGAATGCCACTACACCTCCTCGTATTAATGAATATATTTCAATAAAACCAGTGTTGCAAGCTAGGACATAATGTGTTAGTAACATAGAAAATTTTAACTCTCTGACTTGTATTTGTAGTTTTAAATTAGTATAGGTGTGTATTGAGTATATCTTAACATGTTAGGCAATGAACAGTTGTAGGGTCATTGTAATTGATTTTATGAATGTATTTTGTAATATAATGTTCATATAGTAGCATCTTGGTAGGATGAATGTTTGGAAGTGCTTGTATTTTGAAATTTTGAAGTCTCATGAACTTTTAATTATTATTGACGATATGTGTGGTGATTGGTGGGTTAATCTATTTAAACAAGGTTTGGCTAACAGATGGGGTTCTGATGAAGTCTAAGTTATTTTTAGATGAAAGTGCTTAACCTGTTGTTATTTTAATAAAATATCTGTTTTTTGTACTAGTTGCTGTTTCACCTACCTTCACAGTGATTTTCATGGTGGACTCGTATCTTATTTACTGTAAAAAAAGAGAGATTGTTTTGTGCAATACAACAAGGGAAATATGCTATTAAGAGGTTTATACCCTGTCCAATTCTGAAGCATTCTAAACAGAAATTTTTGCAGATTTTTTTGAAGTGTATTCCAGTGGAGCAATCATTTTAGAAGTCTGCTCTGTTGATAGTATGATGCAAATCTGAGATTTAACTACTGAAGCAAGAAGTTGTCTGTTAGAACTGAAGTAATTGCAAAGAGAAACAGATAGAAGTCTTCCATTCATCTTTGTGTTTGTATTTGGGTGATGTAAGTATCGCAGTACTCAAAAAAATTATTAGGACAGCTTTAAAATTAAATTGATTAGGTAAATACACCCATATAATTGAAGAACATTTTGGTTGATATTTGATATACAAGAAAGGAGCAGTAAACTGGGATGCCTCCATTTGTTTCAGTTGAAGTTACTGAATAACAATGAAGACTACAATGGGGAAAGAATGCCCCATCCTGTATATGCTTATGTTACTTACGTGTGCATTTTCTTGACTAAGAGCAGCTCCCATGGTATAGACAAGTAAATTCACTACATCATTTGAAGATGGTTTGGGTGATGGTGTTTAATTAGTGTGCTTTAACTCTGACAACTTCAATTCCCAGCAAATCATTATTTAAAAAATCATTTTAATTGATAGACTTTATAACTGAATGTTTAATAATGCAGCTGTACAAACTGATACATGAATACTCAAATGTTGCTTGTACCTTTATTACGGAATAACATCAAAGTATGAAAAAGGCTGTTGATTTATTGAGCTACAAGATTTGGGTCAAAATGTAAGTGAAAATGTAAATATTAGAAGGACCAAAGTGTTTAATATCTAAGTGGTAAGTGTTGGTATAACTGAAGGTGCAATGGTACTGAAAAAAAATGCATTTTGTGAAACTAAATTATAATACTGAATGGGTCAGTAGAGAATGGTTCATGTAATTTATGCTACATTTGCTGTCAATAATACTTAAATAGATGACAACACAGAAATTAATGTTTGCTTTGATGGTAATGGTCTTCCAGCGATATGGATATAAAACAGAAGACATACAAGCTATGGCTGTACTGTTGGTTTCTGGTGGTTAGACAAAGTCAAATGCATGATGATAGCAGCAGTATGATGGCCTGGCAAGAATTATTCTGGAATGATTTGGGAAGGAAAGATGAGTGATGTGACAACTGTAAGACAAAGCTTGACCTACAAAACTTCCATTCTTTTATTCAGTTCCATAAGTATTTCCAGTACGTCGAAAAAACAATTCTGCAAGATGTAACATGTAGCACACTTTACCTGTTCTCTTTTGGTTTCAGGGATATCCTTTTGAACTCTGTCCTTCATGGATCCCATTCAGTTTTCTTTGTTACTCCATGGAGACTTCTCCCAGTTTTATCTCTCCAGCCAGAGGTCAGGAATCTATTTTAACAGGGGGGACTGTTGTTATTATAGTTTTATAGGCAGGTGTTTTCTTTTAATTACTAGTAGAATTATTGGTCTGCCTGGCTCACACCTTCTTCTGCACTTGGTAGTATGTTTCTTTGACCTGTACTTTGGCTCAGTCATTGCAATTCATTCATTTTTCCTACCCCACTCCACTTTTAAAAGTAAACATGAAATATAATTTGACTCAGTATTTTTAGTATGCAAATTTAAAACAGATTTATAAATTTGTGTATTATTACCACCTTTCATGTCATCTCATTTTATCGCTCCTCAGTTCATCAGTTAAATTTCAGAATTTACATGCCGTGATTTTAGGACATACTTTGGCCTTTCCTGGAAATGGCATTCTAGGGACACCCTCATCACAAGCAAGATTCTGAGCCATGCTGAGAAATGTGCCTTTGCCAGAGATAACAAGTGATCTGCTTAGCTCAAGTATTTTTTTTATATTGATAAAGTGCAACTTCTTTCTATAAGACTATTATTTGATAATATTAAATAAAGATACATCTGCATCTTATACATGCAACATCTTAAAATGCAAACAGAAAGAAAAAAATACAGAAACATAGAACATAGAACTTTTTAATTTTTTTATTATTAGGATATATGGGTAGAATTTTTATTTTATTGTCATTGAATGATAGACCGGACATCATTTGAAACGTTTTAATTGATTCATATAATGACATGAATGAGGAGTCATTTCCCTTTGTGGTGATAAGAACATCATCCACAAACAGCTGGATTTTGGCTATATTGTCTTTATCCATTTCCAAACCCTCTATTTCTTTATTGTTTCTTATTTCATTTGTCCAGGGTTCCATGATCAAAGTAAACAGTAGAGGAGAGAGAGGACATCCTTGTTTGGTGCCTTTTGTAATAGATATTTTATTTGAAATATATGACCCTATTTTGATATATGCATAGGTTTCTTCATATAAATGTTTTAGAAGATTAATAAAATTATGTGAAAAATGTAAGCATTCCAAAAGAGTAAATAGATAAATCCAGTTAATAGAATCAAAGGCTGCATTAATATCAAGACTAATTAATGATAAGTTCCTTTTCTTCCTTTGTGAGAAGTCTATAATAGCTAGGGTTCTTTTTATATTATCAAAAGTAATTCTGTTAGTTATAAATCCTGTCTGGTCTTTATCTATTAAGTGGGGTAAGAATTTCTTCAATCTTTCTGAGAATATATTCATAAACATCTTATAATCAATATTCAGCAAATATATTGGTCTGTATGAAGAACAGAATTTTGGGTCTTTATTTGATTTTAAAATCGGGGATATAAATGTATATTTCCAGGATGGGGGTGTAATATTATCACTTTGGGCCGAATTATATACTTTGTGTAGTAAGGAAATAGCCATTTTGGGCATTATCTTATATATTTCAGGAATAATTCCATCGTTACCTGGAGCTTTGTTTAGTTTAAGCTTACTTACTTGACTTTGTATATCTGATAATGTAATTTGTTTATCAATAGCTTCAATTTGTTGTTTGTTTAGTTTATTATATATATTCTTGTTAATATAATCTCTTATGTTATCTTGTGTTTGAATTTGTTGTGTGGATTGATTAATTTCTTCAAAGTGACATCTAAACTCTTCTAATATATCTTGCATACTATGTACTTCTCTTTTCTTTTTTGCAGAATGTATTTCTTTAATATAATTATATTTATTTAATCTTTTGGTCTTATTCTTAAGGTTTGATAGATGTTTAGGATTTACAGAATAAGCAAGAAACCTATATTTTTCTAGTGTTATCTTTGTTTTATGATGTAGGCTAGATCTATATTCTTCATTTAGTTTGTATATCTCATCCCTTATATTCTTTGAAGACAAGTTGTCTTTATTATTTGTGTATAGTGAGTCCAGTTTATCCTGTATTATGTTTATATCTTTATCCCATATTTTCATCTTATTATGAAACCATTTGTTTATTTGTCCATACAAATATGCTTTTAGGGCATCCCAAATAAATATATCATGCGTGTCTGATGCCGAGTTTATATTAATGAAGTTTTGTGTCTCTTCTGTTATGAATAATTGAAAATCCTTAAGTTGTGTGAGATATGCTGGAATCCTTTTAATTTGTACACTATGGGTGTTATTAATATTAAGTTCAAATATGATAGTATTATGGTCCGAGATTGGGCAGGATATAATTTTGCTATTGGTCAGGTTATTCATTATCTGTGTGGAAAGAAATATTATATCAATTCTAGAATATGTTTTGTATCTATTAGAATAGAATGTGTATTGTAATGAGTTAGGATCCACAAAATGATGCATGTCTTTGAGTAGGTATAAGTCTATAAAATTTATAAGTTGTTTAGCTTGTGTTGTAATTTTTCTTTTTCCTGAAGTGGTTGTATCTTTAGGGTCTAAGATACAGTTGTAGTTACCTGCCATAATGATATGCCCCTCAGATAGTGAAACTATTTGATTCAATATGTGTCTAACAGTATTAGTACCAATACCAGGTAACCAATAGTTGTTTATTAATGTATATAGTTTCTTACATCTCAGTTACAGCCAAGCAAAGAAAACCGTTGTTGTCTTGGTATGTTTTGATTATTCTGGGTAATGGTAATGTTTTGTTCCACAATATTTCTACACCTCTTTTTTTCGTACATTCTGAGCTTACTATATCTGTGTATTTATTTGTATCTAGAAATTTAATAGTATATTTTGTTAAATGGGTTTCTTGTAAGAATGTACTTGTAAAAAGCAGAAACCTGATCTCACCACGATGTAGTCAATTGGTAAAATAAAATGCGGTTACTGTTCCAAAATACAGTTCCAAAAGTCACTTGTTCCAAAAAATTGTTGACAGCCGTAATAAAAGTATAGAACTCTTCTTTATTGTAGATATAATTACTGAAGGTAAGCGCTTTCGCGTGGTCACAGCCACGCTTCATCAGACAAATGAAAACTCTGCATATAGGTGCTTAAATAATACAATGTTTAAAACCAAGCCCTATATAATTAGGTACTTCAATCATTATTTAAAACGGCAATGCTATCAAACTGTGAGAAGCGTTGCATTCATTGTGAGTATTTATAAAATCTAAAATATGTCTTATACGAAGCTCTTAATACAATTTGTGAGCTAAAGAACATTTAACAATCAGATAATTAAAGAACTCATTGCAATTCATCAGTAAGTCTATGCTTAAACAAATAAAAAGCAATGAGATCCCTGCGCATCTAAATACTAACAGATATATCACAGAATAGACTGTTTTACGGTTACCATCGCAACTGAAAACTTAGTTCATTTCACCGGAACTGGTTAGAAGCGTTTGCAGAGAGTTTGTACAAAAAACATTTCTAAATATTTTTCTACCTAAAAAACCGATATGAATGCATAGTTATTATAAGCACTGTTTATGTTTTTTTAAAACTAAATAAAATCATTTGGACGGTTTTGTAAACCTGACTAAATCTTACCATGAAAACGCTATTAAAACACAAATGAATCTGATACAAAATCACTTAGGACCAAGTAACATAAAGCTTTTAAGATGTATATAAAAAGCCATACAGAAAAACAAAAAACACATATCCTCATAGATAGAGACCTAGATCAAATCAACTGAATTGTGCTAGTATCTTAAACTGTAAGCGCATCCAATAGGACGCGATAACTATGAGATAGAAAAATGCGACAGTGCTGGAATTGCAGAGTTAATTATTATAAATCAGGATCGAAGCCATAAATAAACTGCTGAGAAGGCATAAGACAACTATGGTACTTGTATATGGAGGAATAAAAATATATAGACAACAACGAGTATAAATGTATATGCGTAAATAAACTATAAATATGTGAATAAATATAAATATACAGTTATATATCTATGTCAATACCCATGGTTTGAATAATGAAATATTATTAATGTAGTATATAATCTTAAATAAAACCAAATACCATAAAAAATAATAAAAATGAAAATCAAATAAATCAAATACAAATAAGTAATCAAATCCATTTAATATAAACTACTAGGGTTTATACACCCATAGGTTCCTGAGGTTATGGCATGACATTTTTTATATAAAAAATTTTTTACTCTTTATTTATTTAAGAAAAGTCTAATGATTTATTAATAAATATTAAATATTAAATGAATAAATAAATGCATGAATAACAATTAATAAATGTTAATTGTAAAAACCTCAGTTTTAATGAAAATGTAAGGTTTTTTTATGTCAAAATATTTCCTTTACCTTAAGGCTAGTGAGATGCATCTATTTAAATAGAATTGATTTGATTTAATTTAATTCTAAAATATGTATACATATAAAAATATATACATATGAAAGTTAAAACCGATTTAACTAAAGGTACTAGTTACCCATAAAATACAGAATATAAAGGATGAGATTATGAAAAAATGAATAAAAATAATAATAAGTAAAAAGTAACTAATACTGAACTAATGTTATCGCAAGAATATTAAATTATGTACCTTATAGCATAATTTAAAAATTTTTTGAGAATAAGGAACATACATCAAAAAAATTTTTAGAACATAGATTTTAACGTTTTCTATTATTTAAAATGGGTTTGATAGAAACTGAAGTGTTCAATCCAGGGTAACTATGGGCATTAAATTTTAAAATCCACTTTAATTCTGCCAGGGCTAGATTATTAATATTATCTCCGCCTCTGGGATTCAGAGTTACTTTTTCAAGTACCCTGAATAAAAAAGTGTGTTCTTTGTGTTCTATTATATGTTGTGCTAATGCATTAGTGTCTATTTCTTTCTTTATTTCGTACAAATGATCGTATATGCGATCAGTTAGTCTTCTTTTAGTCAAACCAATATAAAATGCTGTGCATTTTGTACAAGTTGCTAAATATACCAGGTTTTTAGTCTGACAGGTAGCTGAAACATTAATATAATAAGTAAAACCTAGAGTAGGATGAATAAAGGTTAAATCAGAACAAATCAGTTTGCACCTGGTACAAGTACCACATGAAACTGTCCCCATATCTTGGGTAGATTTCTTAGCATTTAATACAGAATCTTTACATAGGATTTGTTTTAAGTTAGAACAGTTTTTGTACAAGAAAGAAGGATAGTTACCCACCAAA
Source organism: Protopterus annectens (assembly GCF_019279795.1). Taxonomy (NCBI): domain Eukaryota; kingdom Metazoa; phylum Chordata; order Ceratodontiformes; family Protopteridae; genus Protopterus; species Protopterus annectens. The sequence goes on from NC_056727.1 coordinate 945,226,161, forward strand.
TTGGTTACTAGGATGTCTGTCTGCAATATATTCCAATTATTCCGTATAATATTCTCCAAACACTTCACATCACTAGTATATTTTAAGATATATGGTATTTTTATGGTATCATTGGTGTTTTTATAAAAAAAAGGGAATGGGTTTCTTAACCATATGTGGTGTAAATTCTGTGGGATGTATAGTGTTGTTTTTAATAGAATTGACAAGCTTAAAATCATAACCTCTATCCAAAAAGAATTGCTCTAGTAACTCAGATTCTTTTTCTAAAACAATACTGTCCTGGCAGAGTCTGGTTAGTCTAGTGAACTGGCTCTTAACTATTCCTGGGAACATATGCCTAGGATGCATGCTACTGAAATGAAGTAGTGTATTAGTCCATGTGGGTTTCCTGAAAATGGAAGACGTAATTTTTCCATGTTCATTAAGTGTCAGGAAGACATCCAGGAATTCTACTTGTTTCATAGATGCTTCCACTGTAAATTTCAAATAACTGGTAGTGGTTTCTAAATGGTGTAAGAAATGTGTAAATTCCTCTAAGGTACCCTGCCAAATTAGGAGAACATCGTCTACAAAACGTTTGTAGAACTTAATTTTATCAAAAGCAGGATTGGTGAACAAGTGTTCTTTTTCCCAATTCAGGACCACTAAATTTGCATACGTATTTGCGCATGGGGTGCCCATGGCTACACCCCATGTCTGCAAATACGTAATGTTATCAAACATAAAGATGTTATTGTTAAGCACTAAATCTAATAGTTGACAAATTAGAATGATTTTATCAGTGGAGAAGTTGGTGTCTCTAACAAGTAATTCTCTAATTGCTTCCAGACCCAAATCATTGGGGATGGACGTAAAAAGATTTTTTACATCTAATGTTATTAGCATATACTCATCAGTCCCAATATTCAATGTTACATTTTTAAGACTGTTTAGCAAGTCATAGGTATCTTTTAATAAAGTTGGAACCGAATCCACTACAGGCCTAAGGAATTTTTCAAGAGCAGTAGAAATAGTGGCAGTTACCCAATTACAACCTGAAACTATAGGCCTAAGAGGTATGGGGTGTACCTGTTTGTGAATCTCTGGCAGGCCTTTTATTGTAGGAGTAGTGGGGAACTCAATGTACAAGTATTTATATTCTTCTGGTGTAATTTGTCGGCACATTAGAAGGTCATGTAAAGTTGCATGTACATTAGTTATAATAGAACAAACTTTTTTCTGGGAAATAATAGAATAAGTTTCTTGATCAGATAACATACTTAACATCAGTGTGACATAGTCTGCAGTATTCATAACTATAATTCCACCACCTTTATCAGCAGGTCTAAAGGTGATGTCAGAAAGCTGCTTAAATTTCTTCAGGGATGCCATTTCACTAGATGTTAAATTTACATATGCTATTTTATTCTTCTTAGTAGAAAAAAGTTTATAAAAATCTCTCTCACAGGCCTTTAGGAAACAGTCAATGCTGAAAGGTAGTGGAGGTGAAAAATTACTTTTTTGTCTTAGAAACACTGAGTCAGGATGTAGAGCTTCATTGTTGTATGCTGTAGTAGTGTTTTTAAAAAACATTTTAAGAGCTATATTTCTACAAAAAATACGTAGCTCACATAAAACTTCAGCCAAGTTACTACACTGTGCTGGTATAAAGTTTAGGCCCTTGTTAATCAAGCTAGCATCAGATACACACAAATCATAATTAGATAAATTGACAAATATGTCAGTCACATCCTTTGCCTTCGAGTCGTTCCATATCTCTCTTCGGAAATTTTCCTTTTTCTTGGCCCTCTGCTTTGAGAGCGTCCTCTCCCTTGGTGTTGTATTTTTATGGGATAAGGTAAAAAACGACTTGCTTCTTGAGCAACTTTAGGTTTCGCACCTAAACGAATGTCATTATGCATATTAGCAAAAGCTAGTTGGTTAGGAGGTGGTGTTGCAGAATAAGCAGTCAGTCTAGGAAAATCCGTCTCACTAGGTTGAGCAGAATTATTATCAGTTGTAGGTAAAGTAGACAGGGCTAAATCTCCAACGGATGAGGAAGCAACATCATGATTTATAACATTATCATTAGTATGTGTCGGAGAAGCTGGCTTTTGCACTTGAGTTTGTGCATTATTATGCCTGGGCCAGACAAAAATCTGACCTGTTTGGAAATCATTAAAATCCCTCTGCAACTTTTTCAGTTTTATTTGTTTTAATTTCTCACTGAAAGAATTCACTTGCGAGAAAATGGTTTGCAGTCTATTTTTAGCAAAATCTGATTTAAACTTGTCAGTTAAATTTTTATGAGTTATGTCTATTTCAGTACGTAACTTAGTCTCAAGTGGTAAAAAATATTCATTTAAAAGTGACATATACCTGAAGCCTTGCTCAATGTTTAGGTCCTGCCACTTTTTCAAGAGCACCGGGTGATTAGTCCCATATGACGGCATGCAAAAAACACGCATTCCTCGGGTACGATGCGATGGTGTATAGAAGCTTCAAGGTGTTGCCTTTGCCAGGCATACCTTTGTAGTAAGTACAACTTGTCTTCAAACTCTTTCACAGCCAAGTTGAAATCTGCAAGGTTTTCTTCAGGTAGAATAGATACAGGAGTATTAAGCGACCCACCCAGTTCCAAAGCCAATAAAGGGTTAGCGACATGATGCAACAATCCTTCTGGTATAGCTGAAAATTCCCTCGACTCTGGTCTGTAGTCTAGTTCTACAGTTGTAGAATCCATCGCGTAGAGCAGTTACCACACAGACAAAATTGAAAAAAACCAAGAGGTAACTGCAGCTCCAAGAGATCAGGTAACACAAACGAATACACTTGTAAAAAGCAGAAACCTGATCTCACCACGATGTAGTCAATTGGTAAAATAAAATGCGGTTACTGTTCCAAAATACAGTTCCAAAAGTCACTTGTTCCAAAAAATTGTTGACAGCCGTAATAAAAGTATAGAACTCTTCTTTATTGTAGATATAATTACTGAAGGTAAGCGCTTTCGCGTGGTCACAGCCACGCTTCATCAGACAAATGAAAACTCTGCATATAGGTGCTTAAATAATACAATGTTTAAAACCAAGCCCTATATAATTAGGTACTTCAATCATTATTTAAAACGGCAATGCTATCAAACTGTGAGAAGCGTTGCATTCATTGTGAGTATTTATAAAATCTAAAATATGTCTTATACGAAGCTCTTAATACAATTTGTGAGCTAAAGAACATTTAACAATCAGATAATTAAAGAACTCATTGCAATTCATCAGTAAGTCTATGCTTAAACAAATAAAAAGCAATGAGATCCCTGCGCATCTAAATACTAACAGATATATCACAAAATAGACTGTTTTACGGTTACCATCGCAACTGAAAACTTAGTTCATTTCACCGGAACTGGTTAGAAGCGTTTGCAGAGAGTTTGTACAAAAAACATTTCTAAATATTTTTCTACCTAAAAAACCGATATGAATGCATAGTTATTATATTTTTTTTTTTCTTGTAAGAATACTATATTAGGTTTATGAAAAGCTAGATATTTAAACAAATTACTTCTTTTATACGGATTGTTCAAACCATTTATGTTAAGTGACATACCTTTCAACATAGTCATATTATGTAATTGTACCTGAAAGATGTGTTAGTAACATATCAATATCATATGTATAATGTGAAAATTTCTGCAAAAAAGTGAATTTGTTCCTAGTAAAAATATTAAATCTCATGTCTTTAGGAAAAAAATGTATTCCTTGAGCTTCATTCTTTATATTTTCTGTAACTAAGCTACTCTGGATGTCAAAAAACTATTTTTTAAAAAAATTATTACATACACTAGATAAAAACAAACACACCAATGCTCCCCGCCTGGAGTTATAACCTCCTAATCCCGATGACATCTGTCACTGAGATCAACCCCTAAACTGTAACAACAGAGTACAAACTCCACTAATAACATACTTTATATACTTTAAGTTAGAAACATTTAGATAACCAAATTCTAATGAAATAATTAATTGTCCTAATATAGTGTTATCTGGATGTTTATACGTTCATAGATATCATATCTAATAAGAAACCTATGTAACCTAATAGATTCAAGATATGATTTACATTCCAAAATAAGGTAAATGTCTAACAGATTATTTAAAAGGACTAAGTAATTTAGCCCACTGCCTTACTATTAACATAGATAACAGAGGTTGTATGTATAAAAAACATTTCTATTAGTTTATCAGATATAATACGTTATCCAGGACACAATGTTATTGATCAAGCCATGGTTTGTTTAAATATAATTCTATTTTGTATTAACATGTTTGTAACTCTCGTTATATCTCTTCCGTTTATTTAACTTATATACATGAACACGAGAGGGAAGAGAGAGAGAAAAGAGAGAGAGAGAGAGAGAGAGAAAAGTAAAACAAGGCTAACGTAGTTAGGATCCCATGTAAATAATTATATTTAGAATGACTATTTAGAAGACGTAAGTGTAATTATAAAAAGTATGTAATTTAAATAAACATTGTATCACCCCCAAATGGGATGTATTCATTATAAACATGTGCATATACCACCGCCTTCACTAGTGGCAGAATAAGATATCTATTTGCAAAGTTCTTTTTAGTATACACTTTTGTTATACAATTCTTTGCTATGCAAACACACATTCTGAAATGATATGCATAACCTTATTTATGACACTTAAATATAAAGATTGCCCAAATTTGTGAAGATATTAACTTTGAATATGGTAACCATAATCATAGTATGCAGTGAAACTTCAAAGAAAGATGAGGGAGAGAAAAAATATATATATATTTTATACATATACACATATATATATATATATATATATATATATATATATATATATATATATATATATACACATACATACAAATATATATATATATATATAAATATATACACACACACACACACACACACATACAAACTTACATACATACAAAAATGAATGTTACCATCGGTATTTACACTTGTAGGGTCTAAGAATAAAGCACATAGATATTTACATTTTAATACTCACACAGTTCTCTCATACCCATCTCCTCTCTCACCTCTTTTCTTTTTACATTTTCTTCCTTTATCTGTTCTGTAATCCTTTCTTCAAGTCACAAAAGATGAAGATATTATGTTATTGTAATATGTAATCTTGTCATCAACCATATAAATGATCATTTTAAGTAAATAACAGTTGATTTAAAACAAAAAAGACTGTTAAACCAAGTTGCAGTCAAAATACACTTCTGCACTTCCTGGAAATGTTCATCGCACAGTGATGACATCATCCAGCTGCTTCACATCGTCGAGGGAGTTCAGAGAGAGAAGAGATGATTCCACAAACTGTAGAAAATTTTCCAAATGAATAATTAGCTCGTGAGAGAACTGCACGAGGTAAGGAGAATGTTCAAAGTTGTCTCCCTTATTTTTTCGGCGGGAAACAGCCGAGTTTCAGTAAAAAAAAATTTTTATACATGTGAATCAGCAGAGCCCAAACTTCTTGATGGAATCAAATTATGTCCTCACATTTCAAACAAATGCTCATATCTCTGGAACCACAGATATTATTAAAGAAAAGTAAATGGCAAACTCTTCAGCAAAAAAAAAATAATAATATTTTATAGTGTTAATATTCTTTAGGTTCTAAGCTTTAAACTGGATTGTATAAGCCAGAGTAAAGATTGTGACTATTACATTTGTAATATTTAGTAAATAGCTTATAATATCTCAGCAACCACTCAGCAGCATTTTGTTCTTCAAGCTGAGAGCTTCCATATGATGCTAAGCAGCTTTGTCTGTGGATCTTGGTTGTTGAGATATTTAGAATAGCATAAATGCATGGCAATATAAATAAATACTGTATGAAGGGCAATTAATATCTCTTTACCTGCATAAGACAGAGGTCAAATATCAACACAGCTGTGTTTACAACCGTGCAAGCTTTAAGATGAAAAATGTCAATACTTTATATGTAGCATGGTTTTAAAATTATCAATGCAAATATGAACAAGTAATATTTGACACCTAGAGACATCAGTAGGATATAACTGAAGAAACAATTATAGGTGTCACCCAGCTGTAATGAGTTAAAAGAAATCTCTAGAACTGTAGACACTGTGCTAGATGTGACCTTATCCCCTATTTGTGTAAAAAGGAAAATAACGGCATGATTATGAGTAGTGATGCCTTTTCATGTACATGCAAATGCTTCATCTGCCTTCTTTAAAACTTTGCTACACAGCAAAAAATGACCCCACATTAAAATTGTTTTCTGCTTTATGGTTTCTACTACTTTTCCCTTGATTACATACTCGTTTGAATGCCTACTGCCTGCTAGATGCATTATTTTGCATGTTTTAGTACTGAATATAGGCTACACTGGTTTAGATCATTCACCCAACCCTTCCAAGTCATTTCAGTCTTTCTTCATCTTTTTTTCTGAACTATTCCTGGTTATATTTTTGTGTTATCGACAAAAGGACATTTTCTTTCCATAACTTAAGCAATTTTACTTTTATGGATACAGACAGAACTGGCTGCGTTACTGTCCCCTGTTGTACTCAATGTTTTCCAACTCATTTGAGAAAACACACCACCTTTCTATCTACCAGTGTTTTACCCATGCTATCACTTCACAACTCACTTTAAACTGTATTATTTTTATAACTTTTCAGTGGGATACTTTGCATAGTATTTTGGCTATTAAACGGTTAAACCTAGCTGGTACACATTGCAAAGAAGAAAATGAATTACCTTCAGTTAAAGCTGGTTCTGAGCTTCCCCTTCATGTTAGCTAGCATCTGTCATTTCAACAGAATGTATTTGTAAGTTTCCAACAACCAAACAATACATGTCAATTTTGGGATACTCTTTCTCTGGAATCTGGAAATTTTAATTTCTTATTAAAAGTGTTAAACTAGTTAAGGAAACAGGGGGTATCATATGTTGAGCAAAAATAGTCTAAAAATTATTTTTTTTACAAAAGGCTTTTTATGTTCTTTTCCAAAGAAAAAGAATTACAGCATTTAAAGAATCCAGCACTTGTATCAACCTGAGGGGGGAGGAAGAATATAAAAAATGCTACTGCATACACTTTGAGAACATTTGAACTGAAAATCTCTCTGCTCGTTTCTGGTGTGAATTTGAAGAAAAAATAGAACATATTAAGACATAGCAAATAGATCAGTTAACTATAAAATACTTAGACTGTTGTTATTTCCACCACTTCACATACACTTCCTCTCAGTCCCAAAACTTTGAACCCTAAGGTGATGAGGAACTTCTTAGTCTATTAAATGTCTGATTGTCAGTGTGTTTAATTCATTATTCACGTGATAAAGCAAGCTGTATTATTTGTGAATAGCACACTTTGTGAATTTGTATATTGCCCAGCACGTCTGTGACTTTGGAGATTAATGCATTCTTGATATTTTACTGTGATTTAGTGTTTTTACACATGCCAGAAATGCATTGTGATCTCTTTGTAATTTTGATCACTACATTCTGTCAAAGTGAAAGCTCTTTATTTTGTAGTAGTTTCACTTTTTGAGAGTTAAATTCAACTATGTGGCTGCTGATCTAATGACACAAGTCTAGCTTATTTGCCATCCACATCATAGTAATAAGCAGAGCCATAACTAGGATGGGGGAAAGAGGGTTGCTTCCCCAGCTCAGTTAGTCAGGAAGCATGACTGACAGGTGTTAATAGGGCGTGAGTACATTACTGGTATTTATTTATGAAGCCATGTGTTTATTGTGGCTTCATAAATGAATGCTGATACTGCATTTGCGGTCACAGCAGGTGCACTCATTCCATGAGTATGTTACAGTAACTGTAGTAAGCTGCTTGTTAGAACTGCAGCAAGCAGTTTGATACACTTTCAGGATAACAGAAGTTTTTTCCCTCAACTTTGACGATCTAACCATGGTTCTGGTAATGATACTAGAGTTCATCAACATTTTCTACATGAATTCATGAAAACAACACACACTGCCATAATACACAGTCTAAACTCATTTGCAACAAGTAGTCTAAAAGGCTACTAGGGAGATATTGATTTAAATCCATTTCGCTCCTGAGAGTAAGAGAAAGTACTACAGATAAGGTATATAAGAACCCTAGATAACTAGTAGATCAGCAAGAATAAGGTTCACTTTATAAAAGCAGCAGAAAATACATTTAAGTCAAATTAGTGCGCTATGCATTTGAAGAATATATTATGATTAGTGAGTCAGCACAGAATTAGGATTTTACAATAGCAGTGGCTAAAACAATAAAATTTTTTTAGAACGTGACAAGTGTACCAATCAAGCAACTGACAGTGGTGCATAATGTTTTAGAAGCATCAAGCCATGAAGACATTAGCTTCAGACTATGGGGTAATATAATAAACTGCATTTTAAAATGTTTTTAATTACAACTAGCATGTCAATAGAGAGTACTTTAAGGGTCTTGGACTGATGGAGCAATGGGTGAGAGCAGTCTTGTTGTTGCTATGCTGCTGACAGGCAGAAGGGAGCAGGTGCTCTTTTTTGGACTAAGGGAGATAACACTCAGACAAGTCATATAGGCCAGTATGTAGTGTGTGTCTGAGATCCCTCCTGTGCTGTTAGATCTGAGTATATTATAGTTAGAATGATTTCTGCCATATACAGGGGGCAAGTTCCAGATGGAAGGAGAACTTTTGGTAAAAGCTTTCACCTCATGGCTAATCCAAAATTAATTTTCTTAAAATTACTGCTCTTTAATCTCAAATACAACCTACTTGCAAGTCAAATGTTTGAATGACAAGGAGATTGAGCTACTCCAAATTTCAATGGGTGGGGGGGGGTTATGGAGAGATGTAAAAAATGCATTAAGAATGGTACAAAGTTAAAAGTATATTTCATCATATGTTGCACAGAGTATCAATCATATCAGACATAAATTTACTTCTACAACATTTAAATGTCAGAACATGGATGATATTTTTAAGGCTTCAAGTTGGAACAAAGTAATGTTGCATCTGGGTAGATATAAAGAATACACTAGCAGGAAAATAAGATGCAGAACGACTTATACAAATGGACTGGAAGCATCCTTTTGGGGTTCAAGTACTTATGTGCTGATTGCACAATTGTTAAGTGAACATTTTGTAAAAATAAATAAATAAATCAGACTTTTTGTCTGTAACAATTCCTTAGCAGGAAATATCATCATGGTACTAAGTGACTGAAGATAAGTTATTATCAGTGAAGCAAGATCTATGTATGTATGTATATTTGTAGTTATGCTTTTATGTATTTATTTATGTATGTATGTATGTATTTAGTATAGTCACATAGACTATATTATATTTATCTGGGGTGACCTGATAATAAACTATGGCTTTAGGTTCAGTGCCCCAGTGATTTCTAGCTATATGAGAGCTCTCTACCTTGGTAATGTTGCCATCTTTTTACCTGCAATGGAGATTAAATTGACAGAATAATAATTTCATATACTATCTCTACTCTTGAAAAGGGAAATCATGTCTGTGCTTTCCAAACCTCAAGAACCTTACCCTCATTCCACAGTTTGTCATAGGATTTGGTTAACAACATTAGAAGTTATCCTGTCTTTTATCTTAAGAGTTCTAGTGATTCCAGTAAGGCTCCATTTCCTGGTCTTCCTTCTCTAATTCTGAAGTTCATTCACAACCATTTCTTCAGTGAAAGCTCTTGATTCAACGAAATATCCTCCCCACTTTTGCTGACTAGATATACTAAATCTATCTTATCCTTTTCTGTAAACGCTGTAGTATTTATTTAGTAGTCCTCTTTCCAGACACATATTCTATACTTTCTACATTTGTTTCCTTACCTTTCGCCATCCCTATTTTCATATGTATATATACATATACAGTATACATATATATATATATAGTGAGAGACAGAGATAAAGAGAGCATTTTATTTAATTTCTTGACAGAACTGGCTTACTTTCATCATCTGGCTATTGTTTTTTTAATTTGTTTTTCCTTCATATTTCTACCTTATTTGGAAATGTAGTCTATACTACTTATTGTATTTTTCTTTACATCTTCTAACGTATTTGCTTTTTCCTCACATTTGATGCTATTTCATTTGAGAATCACATTTTTTTTTTCCTTTTCTTTTGATATTTGTGTTTGTTTCTCACCACTGTTTGTTGCTTCTATGGTGCCAGGTTTTATGTATCCCTTTTGTTTACACATATTGTTGCTACACCTTTCCTGGGACACTATCATATTTTTGGTAAAGTCTGCTGTGCTAAAATGCAGAAACCTCACTTTTGTTTGCTATGACTGTGTAGTTAAGTTGATTATGGAGTATTCTCTTTGGTGATTGCCTGTTCCTAAATGACAGACAACTTCCAGATCTAAGAGCCCCTCTCTCTCCCCTATATTTCAGAAGATCAATGGCCAAACTATTCCTTTTGCATAGGTTCTGTCACTAGCTATCAGAGACCTTCCTTTAGAAGGCAGTAGGAATGTTTCCTCTCTTAGATATTGTTGCAGTCAGAAGGTTCCGATTAACAGATGGCATTTTAAAATCTCCCATTAATGATATTGCCACTTTCTTTCCATCCTGAAGACATGTTCTAACATTTTTTATCTTCTTCCCCTTGTGAGAAGGGATTGTGTATATGACCTCCTGTGTGGATTTGCAAATCTCTAAAGTGACCCCCAAGGAATCCTTACTTACTCACTTGGTCTACTGTTTCGATTCCTCCCGTTATATAAGGGGTTACATCTCTCCATTACTTTTCACTCATTCGCTCTTACATATTGTTTAGCATTGTGAATCTTGGTATGCTTCCTTTCAATTCACTGTTACTCATATACCACATTTCTTTTAATCGCACTATAGAAAAATCATCAAAGCTGCAAGGCCAGGTAAACTTTTGTGTAGGCAGTGAAACATTTCACCTATGGTTTTCTTTCCATTTACTAATGATCTCTTTATATTACTCTGCATAGAGAAAGGTACATGTGTAACTACTCTAATCATCTAAGGGGACAGACTAGGATTTCTTATATTTATTTATTTTATTTTACATTTGTTGACCGGGATAGTCTGACTGGATACATGTCCATTTTCAGGGGAGGCCTGGGGAGAAAAGCTCCAAGGTAGAGCATACAGTAAAAATCACAAAATGATTAGAAGTTACACACAGTTTACAGGCTCCAGTTGAGCAATCAGGTAATATAATCATACATTTTTAAAACAGAGTTAACACATTGACTAGGCTATGTAACATGATTACATACTATAGAGGAGGATCTAGTCAGGTTTTGAACAAGGACATAGCCAGTGAGTTTTAAAGTACAGTTTGAGGTTTTTTTTTTAACTGAGTAAGAGAGTGTTCAAGAGTAAGATAAGCAGGAAGACAGTTCCAAGTTTTGCCAACAGAGTTAGCAAACAGAGAGTCCCCAGCAGAGTTGTTGATTTGGGATGTTTGAACCAGTAGTTTATTAGAAGAGTGAAGTGACCTCAGTTTGCTATGAGAGTTGATAATATTTTTAAGTGCAGGTGTATCATCTGGGTGGTTGAGAACTTTACAGGCAACCATAAGCTGATTGTACTGAAGTAGGCTAGGGCATTCTAGCCACCCCAGAAGATTTAGGTTGTGACAGTGGTGGGTCTTATAGGCCTTGCCTATTGCAAATCTAGCAGTATGGTTATAACAGCTGGAGAGTTTGGTAAGAGCAGATTTGTTCAAATTAGTGAGTGGAGGGGAGGCATAGAGAAGAGTAGAGAGTAGATGGGAATGAGCAATACCAGTCCTAGCAAGTGGAGTAAGGAAAGGTTTGATCTTATAGAGGGAGCCAAGTTTTTTGTTAATGGTTTTGATAGTTTGATTGACATGGATATCAGGTTTGGGTGTAGTGTGTATTGTGACACCTAAGAGTTTGGTTTGTGCATTTGGGGAGATAATGGTATCCTTATCAGATTTTATGCTAAAGAGTAGTGAGGAAGACTTACAAGTGGGGAGAAAAGAAGCAACTTTGTTTTGTTAGGGTTTAATATCAGCTGATGGTTAGAGAGTCAGTTTTCAACTATACTGAAAGTATTCTGGGTTAATGTCATTAGATCTGTTGGGGAGGTGGCTGAACAAATCAAGGTGGAGTCACCTGCATATTGGATAGAGGTAGCATTTGGGATGACAGTGGGAAGGTCATTAATAAAGAGAGAGAGAAAAGGAGGGGTCCTAGTATGGAGCCCTGGGGGACACCTAGTGTGATGGGTAGACGGGTTGATAGTTTGTCCTGCTATAGGATGGCTTGTTGTCTAGCACACAGGTAAGATTGGAACCATTGAAGCACATGGCTATTTAGCGAGAATGCCTTAAGGGTGTGCATGAGTATTTGGTGGTTGACCATATCGAAGGCCTTGGAGAGATCTAAAAAGAGGGCCGAGGAAAGCTTGATATTATTTTGGTTATGGTTTATGGTGTTAGAGAAGGATAGGAGGGGTGAGATGGTACTGTAGTGTGGCCTAAAATCATGCTGAGAGTTAGTCAACAGCTTATTCCGGATAAGATAATGCATAAGTTGTTTATGGATACACTTCTCCATAATTTTAGCCAATGGTGACAGAATAGCTATGGGTCTAAATTCTGACAGTTCTAAGGAGTTGCCTTCTTTATGGAGTGGTATTACATGAGAAATTTTACAAATGGAGGGGGTAGTGGCTTCAGATAAAGTTCTGTTGATTATGATGGAAATAGGGTATGTTATGGCATTTTCTGCTTTTTGCAGATACTCTGGTGGGAGGAGATCAACTGCTAGAGTAGCTGGTTTTAATTTCTTAATTAGAGATCTGATAAGTGATGTAGAAACAGGCTAAAAGATAAAGGAGAGTGGGGTATTGGCTGTGGCAGAATTTGGGTTGGAGCAACTGGGTGCCACTTGGCTGGCTAGGGATTGGATAGTCTCTGTGAAGAAACTATTGAAGGTATTTGCAATATCCTCTAGGGATTTATGATTGGAAGCTGATGAGGTAGGAGTGGAGGACTGTCCTGGGTAAAGAAGTTTGTTTATTCCTATCCAAAACTTTCGAAGTTTGTTGTGATGTTTTTGTGGAAGATGGTAGTAGAAGTTTTTTTTTGTCTAGTATAATAGATTTTTTGTGTGATTCCTTAGCTGTTGGCATCTGAGTTGCTCTGGTGGGTCTTTTGTGGCACGCTATTTGTCCCATGCCTCATTTCTACTTATGCTTTTAGATTTGATCTCTTTTGAGAGCCACTGGGCAGTTTTTGTTTTGGTTCTAATGGAGCTAGCAGGAGTGTGAGAATCAAGAATAGTAAGGAATATGGAATCAAAGTATTCTACTGCATCGTCCAGTGAAAGGTGCTTTAGGATTGTCCAATTGCAAGCTTTAAGTTCATTTTGAAAATTGGTGGAGTTGAAGTTCTTATTATTTCTGATGGTTTTAAAGGTAGTCTGGTGAAAGTTGTCCACCTTGTGCTTGATAATGTATGTAAGTGGTCACTTAGGTCATCTGGGAGGGTCCCTGACTTGTACATATAGGGGTGGCTGTTGATAAGTATCCAATCTAGGATACTGTCTTTGTTATTGGGTTTGCCTATCCTGGTGGGGGAGGATAAGAGCTGCATAAAAACGTGTAGGTTGACATGGGTTGTAGGAGATTTCGAGGAACAGGTGTCCCAATCAATGTTAAAATCTCCAAGCACCATAGTTTCTTGGGGGTAGGTACTGGATAACCAGTGGAGGATGTCCTCTAGGGTGTTTGTATTATTACCTGGGGGAATGTAAGTGCAGACAATGTTTATGCATTTGTTATTGTTAATCTGTAGTTTTGTAATAAGAATTTCTGCATTATTAAACTGGGGTGGTTGTAGGGAGACCATAGTAACATCTAGTGTATTTTATAGAGTACAGCTACCCCGCCCCCCTTCCTAGTAGTACGATCTAATCTAAGTATGTCGTACCCTGGTGGTATTACCTCATTGTTACAGTACAGCTACCCCACCACCCTTCCTAGTAGTACAATCTAATCTAAGTCTGTCATACCCTAGAGATATTACCTCATTGTCTTTAGTTACCGGTTTTAACCAGGTCTCCGTAAGACATAATACATCAGGGGAGTAAACTGCTAAGAGGGCATGCAGATTATGGATCTTATTTTTTATGCTTCTGATATTCAGTTGGCAGGTCAGGAGAGAATTATGGGGCCCATTAGCCAGTGTTATATTAAAAGGAATATTAGTTTGGGAACTGGAATCAGCAGGTGGGGATGGGCCAGGGTTTGGGTGGATGTCTCCATCCATTGTCAGGCTGTAATGTAAGCTAACTATGACTTTCATAATTTTGTTTATAAATTTTTGGTAATGTTTAGTTTTGGGGCTGATATACCTGGGTCTAATTGTCTGGTAGCTTTTAGGAATGGTGGGGTCAGGTATGTGGGGAATTGTGAAGTGGTCAGTATTGTTTGATATTGATGTAGTGATAGTTTGTGATTTTGGGTAGTGGAAACCTAGGTAGGGCTGATTTTCATAGGTGCTGAGGAGATATGGAATGAGTAACAGAGGTAACAGCGAAAACAGTAGCAGGATTTTGAGGGATAACATAGCGCCTGGCTGGGGCATTATGCTGGAACTGTATTTGGAGCAGGAGTAAATTAAGAAGACTAGGAAGATTAGTGGCAGGTAGGGGGGAAGTTGATATAGGAGGTTATCTTTGATAGATTATAGTGGAGGGGGTGTGGTTTTTTGAGCTTTAAATTTAGCACCACTGGGGGAGGGTCCCTGGGGTATGTCACTCGAAACATTGTCAATAATCGCACAAAAATATGTTTGCCTAAAATGCAAAGTATGCAGAAATAGTAATAATATAGGATATAGTGTGACTATCTGAAACTTCTGTAATAGGAAATTTCAGAGTCAAAGCTAACTTTTTGACAGCCATTTTATGTGGGGACGTTGCCACCCCGCACCCACTGACCAGTGGATTTTGCCCTGATTTTGTCTTAATAATTAAAATTAGATTCATCGGTAGTTCCTAACCATGTGGTCAAGGAGACCACTGAGGAGCCTAGCTAAGTCACCCAGTTGTCCCAGAACACTGTGTGGTTAAGTGACTATCTCAAGAGTACACAGTAGGCAAATGGAGGTTGAGGGAATCAAACCCTGGAATATAGGAAGCAGCTAATTAGGAGCTCATTGCCCCATTCCTACAAACCAACTTCCATAGTATTTGCTATGGAGATACTGGGGACTGAACCTAGGACCTCATACATACAAACCATGTACTTGACTACTGAGCTACATCTCTTCACAGCTGCTATGACTCTAAGGTATGCTATCATTCCATCTCTTTGGACATATTTGTTTCAAAATTCTGTCTCTTAAAATGTTAAATCCCAAATAATCATCTGAATTTTGATATTCTGCATGCACTGATATGTATTATTTTTGAATGTGTTCACTGATGCTGGAAAACAAGAACAAAACATTAATTATAAAAGATATAAGGCATGTGTCTGTATGCACACACGCACGTGCACGCACACACGCGCGCGCACACACACACACACACACACACACACACACACACACACACACACACACACACACACACACACACAAACACGTGCGCACACACACACACACACACACACACACACACATATATATATATATATATATATATATATATATATATATATATAGACACAATCTTTTCCTCTGCAAGGATTTTCTCATGTTCTATTTCTCAGACCAAGGGTATAGAACTATAGAGTAAGAGGACAGGAAATAGTGGTACTGAATGACTAGAAAATAAATGCAAGGAATGTCAAAAAAGGTAGATAAATCTTATTTATATATAGCACTGTGACACCGTTGAATAATTGCCCAAACTGGGTGTCTGGGAAAAGAACCAGTGCCTACTTTAAAAGGTCACACTATAAGTGGTTCGTTCATGGAGACAGCAATTTTCTTGGAGTTATCTGGGCATCCTTATGCAAATGAGAAATAGGTAGATTTGTTGTCACTGCTTTTATTTATATTCACACATGTCTACTTCTTTTCAGTACTAAATTTCAATATGTTTCCTGTTTCTCCACTATAAGCATTGCTCTTTTTCTTTATTATTGCATACATCTTTCTAGAACAACTCTGGCCTTTTTCTAGCCATTCCATTGTTCTGTATATTACTTCCCAGAACTGTTACTACTGACTTGTATTTTATAAAAAAAAAAAAAAAATCACTATATATTTCAGCCATTTATTCTCCCTCACTTTCATCTCTTTTTTCTTTCTCTTTATCACTCAGCAACTAAGACAGGTTGTTATGCTGTGATCTTTCACATTTATGCCAACAATTCTATCTCAAAGGGACCCTCAACACAGGAGTCCCTCAAGGGTCAGTGTTAGTGGCCTTGCTCTTCTTCCCTTCTCTCTCTTTATCAAAGATATCACACTTGACCTATTCAACATCAGCACTGTAATGGAAGCAAACAATATTCTACTGCTTGAAGGAAACAAAATGCATAATACCCTGCAATCAAAGCTATAAACTAAAGTTTCACTGTTATACAAGTGGTTGCACAGCAACAGACTCCTAATTAATTTTCTGCTAGTAAGAAACTGAATAGCCTTCCACCCTTACTCCTTAAAGGCACTGAAGAAAACATCATCACAAATGTATCAGAACAAAAATATCTAGGAATTACTCTAGATCCCTGTCTTAACTTACCCACACACTGAAAACATCACATCCAAAATACATGCAGAGCCCAGACTATGTTATAGAATCTCTCATCTAATCTCCCTTGCAGCTTGTTCAGCCGTTGCCAAATATGTTCTCATCTCAAAATTAGAATACAGTCTAACTCTATTATACCTCAACTCAGCCAATAATACTCAAAAACTGCAGCTAGTCAAAATTAAAATATGCATATTTGCTATACCTACTGACCCAAGAAGACATCATTCTGAACAGCTTTAACTGGCTACCTATTACAGATATAATTACTCTATTTCTGGGCTCCCTTGTATTCAAAATACTTCAACTTAGCTACTGCCCCTCTCTGAAAGGAAAATATTCCCCTAAGAGAACAAACCTACAGTTGCAGAAACACCCAGGACGACACCTTCTTACTAGCCAGACCAAAGTTCAAACTAGCCTAAGGTGGAAAGCCTTTTGCAGGCTAAGGTCTGCCCTAAGGAATAATCTATTAAAAGACGTTAATTCTATACATTGTACAATGTATTATATTGTCAACACATCATATATAGAATCTTATTACTTAAACTATAAGCTTTGCATCTTATCACCTAGAAATGTTTCTATACTGAATTGTTTTAAGTGTGGTTATCACAGTTGTTTTTCTAAGCTAGAATGCAGCTATTTACCTATAGATATTTCCATATTGAACTGTTTTAAGTGGTGTCATAATAGATGCTTTGCTAAACTTGACTGTGAATTACTACACAACTGTCTGTGCCTACATCATGACTGAAAAGGAATGGTATGACCAGTTTATTTACTTGGTAAACAAACAGAGAAATAAATAAATAAATTACCCATAGCCCAAACTATGAACTTGATTTCACAGCTTCTCTTGCCTGGATAATTATTACTGTATTTTTACAGATTATAGTAAATTGTGAGAACAGTGTGACATAAATGACCCTGTGTATCATACAACTATTAAATCAGGAACAGGTTATTTCACAGCTATTATACAATGACCCCCCCATTAATATTCTAAAACGGGCACGCTGATTGGTCAGCGTGCATGTTGTAAATCAGAGTTATAGTAATGGAAAGAGGTCCGGTCGCCCAGACTTTTTCCATTAGTATAACTCTTTTTTTAAAGCAATGGAGAACGCAAGATCTCCGTTGCTTTTTACACACATTGTTTCGCTATGTTAAATGAGTTTAACATAGCAAGACAGCTTTAAAAAAAGTAACGGAGATCTTCCTATCTCCGTTGCTTTTTTAAAGGTGTCTCACTATGTTAAATGGGTTTAACATAGTGAGACAGCTTTAAAAAAAGCAACGGAGATTCTTGCTTTCTCCGTTGCTTTTGCCCACAGCTCCGATGTACTACATAAGCATACGCATGCGCAGTACATCAGAACTGCCGCAGAATACCAGACAGCTGCGGAACGGCAGCAAGGAGGCATTATACAATGCCATTATTTAAGGAAAGTAATTTTTTTTTTCTTAAATAATGTCCTTGTATAATAGCAATAACCCACTTCTGGGTGTGGATAATGCTGGATTATACCATGACCCCCATTAATATTCCAAAACGTGCACGCTGATTGGCCAGCGTGCACGTTGTAAATTGACTTATACCAATGGAAAAAGGTCTGGTCGCCCGGACTTTTTCCATTAGTATAAGTCTCTTTTAAAACACTGTCTCGCTATGTTAAAAGAGTTTAACATAGTGAGACAGGTTTAAAAAAAGCAACGGAGATCTCTGTTGCTTATTATAAAGCTGTCTCGCTATGTTAAACCCATTTAACATAGCGAGACAGGTTTAAAAAAAAAAGCAACGGAGAAAGCAAGATCTCCATTGCTTTTTACTGTTTCGCTATGTTAAATGGGTTTAACATAGCGAGACAGCTTTAAAATAAGCAACGGACATCTCCGTTGCTTATTTTAAAGCTGTCTCGCTATGTTAAACCCATTTAACATAGCGAAACAGTAAAAAGCAACGGAGTTGTTGCTTTCTTCGTTGCCTTTGACCACAGCTCTGATGTACTGCATAGGCATGCACAATACATCAGAACTGCCGTGGATACCAGACAGCTGCGGAAGGGCAGCAAAGAGGCATTATACAATAATGTCATAGTATAATAGCAATAACCCACTTCTGGGTGTGGGTAATGCGGGATTTAACCACGGTTGTCTTTGTTTGGTCCCTCCCCTAGGGACCAAACCACGCCAACCGTGGGTAAATCCCGCATTACCCACACCCAGGCGTGGGTTATTGCTATATTTACCCAAGGTTGTCTTTGTTTGGCCACTCTGGCTTCACCTTCATGACCAAACCATATCAACCGTGAGTAAATCCAGCATTACCCACACCCAGGCGTGGGTTATTGCTATATGAGTTGATAATGAGCTGCAATCTATTGTCTGGAGTTTGATTATCTATTTTCCACTTTCTAGGTGTCCAACTGAACAAAGTTCTTAACCAGACCATTGCCCCTGGATCACACCTGCAATGATGTACTTGCACAAACTGGGACTTACTGGTTAGCAAATTAAAGGAAAACAGTTTCCAGATATTACCTGAAATGGCTAATGCACTCCCTTGCCTCCACATCTAAAAATCTCTTCTAGTTTTTTCTAAAGTCATTTAATTGAATTTCTCTTTGATTTACATCAAACAGAACAGGCAATGAGCAGACAGCATTTTTTTCTTGCACCTCCTCTCCTCAGTACTATGTTTTTCATATTCATGACCTCATTCTGACCTGCTGCTTCATTTCTGTGTAGCACAGCGTGGGGGGAAAACTCCCACAAACTGAATGGCTGCTTCAGTCGGACTACATTTTATCTAGTGCTTCCCTTCATGGTATCTGTCACATAGTTACCTAAATCCTTTGCTCTGATTCATGCAAATCCACCCACTTAGTGAATGTAGTTTTTCACCATATGAGTGATTCACAGAAGAACTGTACACAGCATTAGATGTATAACCATTTAAACTGAATGTGCAGTCCTCAACAGAAAATGCTGTGATCTTCATATTCCAGGAGGTGGGAGTGCATTAGGGCATTCACAGAATAAAGAGTCTGAATTTCATGAGGTTCTTAGCTGTGAAATATATCCAGTAATATAATGATGCAATCTGCCAAGTCGGTTGCTTTATTTTTTTCACCTATTCTGAACTTCGCAAGGGCTAACAGTGAGCTCTATTGGATAAGTGTGACATGAGATATTTTTTGTTACTTTGTAGCATCTGTTTGACAGTAGATCAGGCCATGTGTTTCATTATTCATGTTAGAAACATCAGAACAGATCACCTGAGAATAGACTTCCTAAGCTCAGAACACAGGATTTTTCTCACTTTCTGATCTATGCCAAGAACTCCGGTATAACCTTGAAAGCTGTGGTTTTCATTATCTGTTCAAGAAAGGAGTACAAGTTCAGAAGATAAGACTTGGTGTGAAGTATATCTATCCACATTAATGTCTTTTAGCAGAAGCAGAGACTAGTTTCAGAACCATCTCCTTTCTAGGATTCTCATTTAGCTAGAAAAGCCATTTCAGTATTGAAAGAATGGTGCTGCCCGATGGTAGTTATCTCAAGCTGTCCTTAAGGACTAAAGTCTTGCCTGTTTTATTATTTTACCATAAACAAGGGGCAGTATAAAAGATAAGGGTCAGAAAAAGCATCCCTCCTTGAAATATATACTAAAAATTACATCAGAAATATATCTTAGCAAACATAAGCAAAACTATTATAAATGTGCCATGTAGAGTGTAACAATGTTTAAAGCAAATGGCAGTGAAATAACAATAAACAGTCAAAAGCAAGGCAGTGACTCCACATTATAAAATAAATGAAATATAAAGTGGAAAGTATAAAATATCTAAAACAGATAAATGTATTAACTTTGGCAGACTAATATTTAGTGAAGTCAGCAGTTTAATGGCAAGGACAGACACTAAAAATCAGGACCACAGCTTTACCCCGAAAATGATCCAGAAAATAGCATAATTAATCCCACATCTTATAACAACTTCAAAAATAATCTTATACAAAAGTTAAAGATTCTTAATCAGTGTAGCAGTCATCTGTAGACATTCAGCAAACAAGGATTTTCTTCACTTATCTTCAGCCATACAAAGCTGTTCGGAAAGACCCCTCATCTGCACAGTTTCTGCTTTTTTATCTATATTCTCAGAGATCCAGAACACAATATTAGACATATTTGTAGTTATCTGCAGCTAAAGACATGAAAAAAGCAGCTTGGATGTGGTCTAGAAATGGGCTACGAGTATCACTCTGTGTGATAAGCTTCTTGTTTAAACAACAGGCAAGCTATATGAAAAAAAGCACTAATGGGTAGTGGATCCAAGGAACTTAACTCTATACCTGTGAGCATTAAAAATTAGGGTACTGTCCTTCAGAAATCATAGCAGGCAACAAGAAACAGGCACACTTTTTATTTCCATGCTATTTGAATTATACATACAGCCCTGTCTAAAACGTGCTAAAGATTCTCTGGATGGTATTAGTCCAGTTGTGTAGTAACTTTTTTACATATGAATAGTGCCACAAAATTAACATCTAAAAAGCTCTGCAAACAAAAGTAAGGGCAGATCGCAAAATATATACCAATAAAGAAATTTAATACTTGGCTGAGTGCTTTCAGCCTTTACATACACAGGACTTCATCAGAATCAAGAATATACTAAAACAACATCAAAACAAAGTTGAATGAAATATCCAGCATTTTATGGCATTGTTTTAACACTTTCTTTTTTGTGGTGTATATTTTGCAATCTGCCTTTGCTTTTGCTTGCAGAGCCTTTCAGATGTTGTTTTGTGGTTCTGTGCATCCTTTACGTATGCTAGAAACACATGCTTTCTTCAGATTATTGGTTTTACCTATGATTAGAGTTAACTTTATAAATCTAGATATAACTTACACAAATCTGAGTGTGTGAAGGCTGCCAGCCTAGCTAGATGGAATTGTGTAGATAATTCTGTCATTTGTAAATATTAATGTAAGCCACATGCTTGTTCTCTTAAATGTAAGAAAATTATGGTAAATGTTGAACTTCAAAAATGTAACCATATTGCACTCTGCTGGAGGAAAGCTAATAAGTCAAGCATTGTATAATTGTTTTATCTCAAAACTCTGAGCCAAGATGTCTGAATGAAGGAATTCTTCCTATTGTTTTGAGACCAGAGTTAATGGCTTTTATTGCTCTGGCTTCCTGACCAGCTGCAAGATCAAAAGGGCTGTTACACTCTGAGTTTCTGTTAGCCTGGGAAACAGAGAATAATGATGGAATCTGAAAAGAGCCAGTGGTACTGTGTTATCACTTTAAGGACAGAGAGAGAGAGAGAGAGAGAGAGAGAGAAAAAAAATCAGAGCATTTTACATTTGTTTTCGGAACTGACAACATCACCAGCACTGCCTTGCTCTATATGTAAGTTTATTTTAGAACTATGTTTGCTTTTATATATAGATAGGAAATAGGATATCTAGTCTAGCTGTTTTCTGTATTGATGTCAGAACTTTTCTACTGTATTATTTTAAGCATTTCTCTGTGATCTCTGAACTCTTGACTAGCA
Organism: Protopterus annectens; assembly: GCF_019279795.1. Lineage (NCBI taxonomy): Eukaryota > Metazoa > Chordata > Ceratodontiformes > Protopteridae > Protopterus > Protopterus annectens. The sequence goes on from NC_056727.1 coordinate 945,248,462, forward strand.
CCGTGTAGTAAGAAGTATTGTCTTGTGTTCTTATTATTTATTATTAAATATTTTTAAACCTTTCAACTGTGGCTGTTTTATGTAGAGATAATTTAAGCTCTAGAGTACATTGCATGTATTTAGTGATACTGTCCAAGCCACTCCTAATAAGTCTTGCTGTTTGTCACATTTACCATTTGGATAATAATATTGCACAGTAATAATTGGACACCCTTTGATAAGAGCCTTATTTTTAGCTGATATTAGTGGTTTGTGGCAAGTGGTACTACTGTATAGTCTGGGCAGAAGGGGCATAGCTGGAGAACCTGTGCCAACCTTCCCCAGGAGTGTTTGTGTGTTTGTATATAACTCATATCTCAAAAATGTGTGTTTGTCGGGTTATGTTTAGAATTTCAAAGTCCAAAACTTTGAATCTCATATGATCGAAGATCATTTGTTCGAAGTTTTAAAACTTTGAAATCCTGAACGGAGATTGGCATACAGCGCAGACCAAGAGATTTCCCTTGTTCTCGCTGTAGTGCAATCTCAGAGTTGGTATTTTTAAATTGCGAGGGCAAGCCCCCCTGCATACACTTGTTTTTTATGAGTTTAGTGGTGTTTCCTGGGAGGGTTCACAATTTCGAGATTCCATGATCTTGAGATTCTGAACTCGATGTTCTGAAACTCGAGATTTTGGGAATTTGAAATTTAGAAGTGAACCCGTGTGTATCAGCTACTTGGACAGGGACATGAAGCACTGGTTGGACAGAGAGGGTGCTGGAGGTTTTAGCTTGACCACTAGGCTGAGATCTGGACCCTATAGCTGTGCCATTGGGGAGTCTTATTGGGGGATCTGGAGAGAAAGGGAGAAACCAGCCCCAGACTGACTGTGATCTCTGTGTGCTCTTAAGGGAAATTGTACTTTACTGTGTGTGTATTTGTTATCCTTCCCAATGTGAACGCTCCTCACTGGTGTTAATGGTGAGGATTGAGGCTCCTTGATTGCTGGGCCAGTGCACGGGCATCACAGCATGCTTAAATTATTGCATATGAGGCCTACACCTTTGAGCACAAGCCAGAACTCTTGTTTCATGTACAGCCATAAAGAGGGGAAGTCCCTTTGCCCAGAACTGCCCAAGGTAGTTTGCACAGCTTTAGGTTTCTTGGACTGATGGAGGATCACTCACTTGAGTACCTCCCAAGGTCCATGATATCTAAAATTCATTTATGTTAAAGGTTTTCACACAGATGATTGTTCACTGTTCTTGGCCCATTATGGTATTCTTCTCTTCTAAACCCTCAGGCACAAATGTTAAGCAAGTGACAGCCATTGTAAATTCTCTGGTTGTTTAAAGTAGGACTAGAAGTATAAGGGTTCTACTACTAATGCCAAACTCTTACTCAGTACTACAAACTACTTTACTATCTGAAGCAGAGTACAGAGTGCTGAGAGAGTGGCATCTAAGGTAGGCACCTGTATTTTTTAACAACCTAGTGTCTTGCTGCCAGCCCAGCTATCTGGAATTTTGTAAATAATTCTATGTCATTTGTGAATATTGATATGATTTATACAGAACTGTATGTTATGTAATGAGCTTCAAGAATGTAACCACAGCATACCCTGTTGTAACATAGAAGATTAACTTGTAAAACTTAAGAATATTTGAGGTTACATTACTTTATAGATGGACCATAAAAAACATGTTATCTCTCAGTTTCAGTTCAGTAGCAGACGCAATGTTGACAGCTAGAAGTTTTTTGCATTGTCCTGGAGAGAAGTAATTACTAGGTTTCAAATGTAAATGCATTTTATTGTTTTATGACTTAAGATCTGCAAATATCTAAGAGATATGTATTTCTCACACAGGCATGTTAAATTCTGTTAAGTTTCTCTTTAGCCTGGGAATTGAAGTCAGGTGACAAAGAGTGATGTCATCCAAGCTAACCCAGCAGTAAAATGTGACATTAATTTAAGAACTCTCTCAGAGAGAGACTGGGCATTTTATATTTTGTCTTTGACCTGGAAACATCCACTCATCATCATCATCATCATCACCTGTACTTGCTCTGTAAATAAGATTTAGGACATAATAGCTCATTTAGATATAGATAGGAATATAGTAAAGATTAGTTTAGATGTTTTCTGTATTTACTTGAGACTGTCTTGCAATGTTGTTTTAAAATATATCCTGTGATTTTGAATGCTGAAGTTACTGTGTTGACTTACTGAGTTTTCTCTTGTTCTTTTATTATTTATTATTAAATATATTTAAACCTATCTTTGTGGCTGATATTTAAGCTCTGAAAGTACTTGCATATGTATTTGGTGACACTGTACAGGCCACTCTAATAGCCTTGCTTGGTCAGACTACCATTTGGATTAATAGTAACATTACACAGTAGGATTGGACACCCTTTGTAAGGGCCTTATAGTAGCTGATAAGTAGGGGTTCTGGTGGCAGTGATAACTACCTTATAGTCTGGGCAGAAGGGGGCATAGCTAGTAAACCTATGCTAGCCTTCCCCAGGTGTGTGTGCGCACGTGTGTGTGTGTGTGTGTGTGTGTGTGTGTGTGTGTGTGTGTGTGTGTGTGTATGTGTGTGTGTGTGTGTGTGTGGTAAAACAAATCTCAAAGTGTGTCTGTGTCAGCTACTTGGGCATGGGCACAAAACACTTGTTGGACAGAGGGAGTGTTGAGGACTTGGCTTGGAACCCTGGCTAAGGACTCAACCCTATAGCTGTGCCAGTGGGGAGTCTTACTGGGGATCTGGAGAAAGAGGCAGAAACCAGCCCCAGACTGACTGTGATCTCTGTGTGTGCTTAAGGGAAACTGCACTTTACTGTGTGTGTACCTTGTCATCCTCCCATTGTGTACATCCCTCACTGTTGCCAGTGGTGGAGATTGAGGCTCCTTGATTACTGGGCCAGTGCAGGGGCATCACACCTAGTGTCACATTTTGACACCTTTACATTCAGGATTTGTTTAAGAAAAATAAGATAGTTATTTCAATGGAGATAAGTAATTGGTTCTTAACAGCATAGCAGCAGACCTTCTGCCGTCTGTTTAGATATAACTTAAAGATCTCTTAAAATCATTGAAAAACACATTCACTTTTTGTATGTCAGATGGCTTTATTTTGCCTGAACAACGTACAAATGTTTTCATATCTAAGTAAAGCTTTTGCCAAGCTATAAAACATAATTTAATTGTACTATTATATGTAATCGAGCTGTATAGATAACCCAGTTTTGCTAAAACATGTTCTCCTAAAAATATATTCTCCTATTAAAATATTTAAAAGAAATCAATACTACTGCATTGGCTTATTCTCAATTCCTCTGCATTAAGTGTTAGTTAACTTAGCATGGTTAATCTTTAGTGGCCATGACTGCACTGCACCAGACATATTGTGTTACCAAAATATCCTTCTTTTCTAAAATAACCCTGTATTAGCTAGATTGTTACTCCCATTGATTTCTAATTGCACTACACTCACTCAAGAATCCTTCACATTGTTATAAATTTTAAATGAGTGAGGGTATGGCAATATACTGACTCTGACAGATTCCCTTCTCTATAGAAATATTAAGGCTTCTAGATCCCAGAATTGATTAAAGAGTGGACACTGTTGATTCCAATAAAGTGTTTTAATCTTAAGTGACAATGATAAGATAAGGTACAAAAGCTGTATGATTCATATCTTGCATGGTATAATGACTAGACATCTTAGTATCAGTTATACCTGTTTAATGAAAGTTTGATTTAAAGTTGTGTTTGCACAGTTTAGTAGAGCCTTTAATCTAGTGCATAACTGTAAGTTCTGATACAATAAGCTTTCATTGTCAAAATGCTTCCCTTCTCATTATATGGTCACATTTATCCTTTTTTCTCCCTTTCTATATGTACCTCCACCACTGACCAGTCTATCTTTTCAGTAATACTCAATGTGACATCTCTATGCAGAAGTACTGGGTTACCTGTTCAGAGGCAAGAGTCAAGGGGCAGGCAGCTCCATCATATTGTGACCAGAGGTGCAGCTAAAGAAATAAATTCCAAGTTAGGACAGGAATGATATCATTGTGTTGAACAAGACTGCTGTGGTGAATGCTTGCTCCCTCGGTCATATACAGCAAGATAGTAAATGTTTTCTACTCGCTCAGTATCTGGAGGTGATCAATGTGATATCTAGTTCCTCATTACCTGTTTAACGTGAGAATAATTTCATTATATTTAATTGTTCACCTCCATAGCTAGTCCTCAAGTGCAGACTGCTAGTGAAACCTTGACTGCTTCCAGTAATAGCAAATACCTTGTGCCATTTTATAGAGTTATGACTAGAATAAGGCCTAGCTGCTTTCAAGAATCTTGGCTGCTGTCATATAGTACTGAAATATATATGTACTCATTGATATTTGTTTTAAATATGGGAAGGTACTGGCACTGTTTAAAGGCAAAGTGGTGTTTATTCCAAAGATAAAACAGATGCTTGATTTTAAATGTATCACATTTTTGCTTTTTTAATGGAAATCTTAAGGTTGACTGGATTTCTGTATGTTTTTTATTCTTTTTAAAGTAAATGTTTTTTACTGAATACATTTTTATTGATTTTCACAAACATAAACATATATACAGTATGTATATCAAAGAAATAATTACATAGCCAAACCTTAAAGTGAAAAAACAATTCCAAAAGGAAATATTACAAAACCAACTATTTACATAGGATATCTATACTTGAAAAAAAACGTTGTTTTCTTGAATGTGTCTTTGAATTCGATTAGAATTTATTGCAGTCTTCTGTTTCCAGAACTTGGTTTACATTCTGCCACGCGATGCTTAAGGAAGTAGGTTGTTCTGTTCTTCTCCTGATTATTTTCAATTCCAACTGTGAGACTGATAAAACCATGTTCTTGAATTTTTTAAAATTGGGAGGAGTTGCAGCTTTCCAGTTCTGTGTAATATTTGTCCTTGCAATAGCAAGGAGAGTCCACAAAATTACATATTTTTGCCTTGGAACACATGAAGGCACAGGTGTATTCAACAAAATTAGAGATTTTGTAAGTTGAAAATTATCAGTGAAAAGTGCTTGTAACAAATAGCTAATACTTTCCCAATATTGTTTAAGTAAATGGCATTCATAGAACATGTGTTGCCAATTGGCTCTTGATTGCGATTTACATCTCCAACATCTATTTTCTTTATTATATATTAGTTCTAATTTGTGTGGTGTTAACATAGCCATATTTAGGCACCAGCAAACCCTGTGGTCGCTGGGGGCCCCCTGTTCCCTTCCCCCACAAGTTATGTTATCCTGATATTTTGTAGCAAGTCTGTAAAACCAACGAAAGCTAGTACAGCAGTCTTGTATACTTAATAAACCACGAGGGTAATAACTTTTTAAAATTCAAAGATATTTCTGGTTGTAGTAACAGTGTTTTGTCAAGTAACAGGCATCAGAATTCCATTAAATATTTTACCAGTGACATAGTGCCTCTAGCTTAGTTAAACCCTGCTGTTGGACATTTTCTCCAGTAAAACCAACTACATAGCCAGCTTTAGGTCCCTGTAAAACCCATGCCTGCAGGGGGCCCCTTAATCATCTTTGACTGTGTGGGGGCCACACAAAATCTGCTGCTGGTTGGGGAAAAATGAGGAAGAAAAAAATGTATTAATTTCCTAATTATGCTCTTTAACATGAACAGGTCTGTGATATGACGCTGTTAGGATGAAGCTGATAATGAACATGAACAAAGTAAGCATTAGAGGTCAGCAGCCCAGACTGACTCATGTCAGTGCAAATTTTGGATTTTAAGAAGAGATGATTCTTCAGATCATCAGGGATAGTTTCTCTTTCAGGTAGTTTTATAAATAATACCAGAACACCAGATATTATAACTCTCAATTTCTTTGCTTAAGAATTCAGTGCATTACCAAAAATAATAGAATAAAGGCTCAGAATCATGAATATGTTTAAATATTACTCTAATTCACTTAAAAAGTTACTAGAATAATATCTTTTGCATCAACGTGTTTATTTGGACAATAAATATAAAACTCAGATGTCTGGACTGATTGAATGTTTGTAATCCTGAATGATTTACTAGCAAATCAGACTTTTTATGAAGGACAAAGCAAAAGTATGAACAAAATCAGGGAAGGTCTGTGAAATCAGGGACAGTGACAGGCATGCATTACTCTTCAATGAGATAAATGCTACTGCTTCTGCTGTCTGACGACTGCTAAACAGCAGTAACTGATCTGGTGTGGCAGTACCAGTGTTGCACAATGTATTGCTGTTTGCTGAAATAAGTACAAAACTAGTACTGCTGTGGATTTTGTGTGTGTGTGTGTGTGTGTGTGTGTGTGTGTGTGTGTGTGTGTGTGTGTGTAAAAATATCACTGATTTTTATCTGTGCATGCACCCAATAATGCCAGGACACAGACATTATTCTTCTGTGTATCAGTAAAAAATCCACCTAAAAAGTAATTATATTTCAAAAGTAAGACATAACATATATCACAGAACATTCAGACACTTAGATATTCTTGGAGTCTGGTGGCCCCTACTCACCAGACTGTCTAAATGGATAATGGGGACTCCCTTAATCATCCTTGACTCTGTGTGGGCCCCCACCAAAGTTGTTGCTAGTTGGAGAAAAATGTATCAATTTTCTGAATACGCTGTTTAACCTGAATGCTGCCGAGATATGAACCTTTTAGGAAAAAGCTGGAAATAGCCTCTGTTTAAAACCACACCCATTCTAAAACCAGCCCTGCTCAAATGTGTGTGCACAGAAAGCTGCTACGGGTTATGAGAGGCTGGAGATTGTGTAGTTATTACATCTTCAATTTTCATCACAGTCAAACCTTAGAGGTGCACACATTAAGTCATTATAGCTTATGTTTGAGCTGTGGGCAGTGTTTCTCACAGACCTCAGAGGTGTACAAAGAAGGTTACTATAGCTTGTATAAGAGAGGTGTACTGTCTAGGAGCAACACATTTGAATATATTACTGAAATCATTCTCACAATCACGTATCAGGCACATATACATGTGTCTGCCTTTGAGGGCTAGGGGTGAAGAATGTGCTATGTATATGTATATCAGCAGTCACTTGAAATATATGACTAAGGTGATTTAAATCTCTGGTTTCATCCCAGTCTAACGCCAGAGGGATGCATAGGCAGTGACTGTCTTTTGTAGGGGGTTAGGGAGGTAGGCAGTATTCCCAGATAAGACTTAAGTATTCTCACAACTACTGGCTTTGTTGGTTTACTGCAAGCTACTATTTTGTCAGCTTTGAAACTTAAGCCTTGGGCACAACTTATGTCTTCCTCGAAATAAATAAAAATAAGACCGAAATTATTTTTTTTCATGATTTTTGTTTAGGCCACCATTGGAGTAAAATGTTGAGAAAATGCTCTAAAATGCATCCCAGACCATCTGTAAACCTATGGTTTCTTGGGCCCTGGCTTATATGAGTTATTTCCTAAATGGTTATTACTGTGCTGTCTTGTTCAGGAAAGGTGTGTTGAAAGGATGCAAGGAAAACTAAAGCTGAACCGCAACAATGAATTTCTTTCCTTAAGCATAATTTTTGTTCAAGGCATTATTGGATGAAAAGGTTGTATAAAAAGAAAAAAAACTTTGAAATGCACTTCAGAGCATATAGAAAATTATGGCTTCTTGAAAAAGTTGTGAGTAAAGCAAAATGTGAGAAAAGGAAGAAAAAAGTAACGTGCATGGTATGGGGAGCCCAAAGGGGGTGGGGAATCAGAGGTGAGGACTGGAGGGTGTGTGTGTGTGTGTGTGTGTGTGTGTGTGTGTGTGTGTGTGTGTGTGTGTGTGTGTGTGTGTTGGGGAGGTTGAAATGTAGGCCCAGTCATCATTTTACTTTAAGTCCAGACCTGTACATAGACTTGTTGCAATGTATCGTTGTTGCAACTAAGTGCCAGTAACTGTAACTGCCCCCTTTGTTAAACAGGTCAACATAGTGATAGTGTGGTACATAGGCTTGTTGTAAATATAGTGATAGTGTGGTACATAGGCTTGTTGTAAACATAGTGATAGTGTGGTACATAGGCTTGTTGTAATATAAGAGTTTGTAGCTGCAGGTCTGTCTGTGGATATTACTCCTAAAAGTTTGCAGCATGAAATAAAAGGTTGCTTAGGATGGATGGCATTGATAGGATGATACTTATACTGGAAGTGGCTAGAGGCCCCCCAACTTGACATTTGCTGGGGGCCCCCAAAATGCTAACACCATCCCCGGGTATTAAGTATGTTCTATGTAAAAACTGCCATGTGAAAAGTTGCCAATATAGTGATAAAGATGTTTTGGAGATGTAAGAATTAGTTTTTTATCTTTATCATCTGGCTTTTTACCATTGACTGTTTCGTAATATTTACATATATTTTGTTTATTATGAACTCTTGTTTCTTTAACTAATTTGTACAATATTGATAAAATTCCTTTCCCATTTGTGTGAAATTCCATCAGCGTTATTAACTGCTCTATGAACTTAGGAACCTTTTCCCTAACAGACTACTGCATTATTGCCTGTTGGTTTAAAACTGTTTGTCTTAATCCCTGCAGTGTTAACCACATATTATTTTCAAGGTTGAACTCACTTATAATTTGCTCTATCATTAGTACTTTTTTAATGTGTATCAACTGATGCCAGAAAATTAGACCTTTAGTGTTTTAACTGCTACTTAGTCCTGAGTTATAATATTATTTTGTGTATATGATAAACCAAAAGGAGTACAGCTGGAAAAACTACAAATAAAACAAGCCAGTCATAGTGTGCAGCAGACCACAGCTGAAGTCAGTAAATGAACAAAGAAAATGGCCACAACACATTTTCTATAGGACAGAAAGCAAAAGGCGAAGCCACCAAGTAAAATCCAGCATTTAATGGTGAAAGAAAACTGCCTCAACACGTTTTCACAATAAAAACATTAACGTTGCTAAATATCACAAAGCGTTTTCATAAGAGTAGCACTCGAACTTCATCAGATAAAAACTTGAATACATTCACTTCCTATATATACCCTTTTAATTAATCAATTAATTCAATAAACTAATTAGTTGTTAAAGAAACATGCTCTCAGGAAGTTAAATAAAATATAAAAAAATACATAAAATCACTCCTGTATTTTTCATTACTAATACAGACAAATTTATACAAGCATTCATAAAGAATACATATATTAAAATTGATATATTTTTATACAACATAGATTAATAAAACAATGTTTTTTATTGTGAAAACGTGTTGAGGCAGTTTTCTTTCACCATTAAATGCTGGACTTTACTTGGTGGCTTCACCTTTTGCTTTCTGTCTATAGAAAATGTGTTGTGGCCGTTTTCTTTGTTCATTTACTGACTTCAGTTGTGGTCTCTTGCACACTATGACTGACTTGTTTTATTTATTATTTTGTGTATATGCTATTGGGAATATGAAAAAAGACCATGCTTTTATATCCAGATTTTTGTTTACAAAGTGCATAAAAGTAATTAGGGTATTGATAATGTATTTAGAATTTATATTTTGTGTTTCCCTGTTGCCATATATTCCTTCAAAAACCAAACTAAGCTATTCAGTACTATTTCCATATGTTTATTTATTGCATCATGAGTGTTTTTTAACCAGATTTTTTCATGTACTAGTTTCCATTTGGAGGTATATTCTTTGTTTAACCATAGAAAAACTGTTTTTAAAGCTGACAATTGTATATGACCTCATTTTTGCATGTTTTAGTTCTCCTAATGTTTATTGCAAAGCAGAATGTTTCAAGGTGTCCAAGGTTTTTGATGGCACAAAAAACATTGCACAAATCTAATGTCAGTGGACCAACATGACACCAAGAAGAGGCAAACCAGTTTCAACCTTTCTGAGCCCCTTTAGCTTGACCTTAACCCTCAACAGTGACACTGATCTCTTGCATACCTATAAAACCATCCATGTGACTGTCAATGCAGCTTTTGAAGCTCTGTGACAAGGCATTATCTAAATGTACATTTAAACTGTTTACATGTACGTCAGCCATTCTTTCCTTAAGTCTGTATATCCCTTTTCTGGCAGTCTACAGTTTCTCTATTGAAGGCTAAATCAATGCTACTGTTTGCTGATGTGGGATAATGGAGACCAGATAATTTTCTATTAGACAGATTGAGACAACTGCAAGGTAAAGTATGTAGCTGTCTTGAAGTTGAATGTCACATGTTACGATCTTGGATGCCTGTAGTGATTTTCCACTAATAATGTTTAAACTGGAGATTTCAAGACAGATAAAATGTCTATCTCATGACATTAGTTAGAGAATTAGATTTTGATAGAATACATCCAGTTTTCCCACTGACATCTTAGTTTACTTATTGACTGATACATATGTATGAGCAATCAGTCATACGATTGTTTCTTAGGCAGGGTGTTCCTTTTGGGAATGTTGGTGCACAAAGTTCCTGATTATGCACACTCACAAAGTATGCACCTACAGTAGTCAAAATCGTACAATTTTGTAGACTTGGCATCTTGCTTTGTGATTGGCCCCACTGTGATATAACAAATCTTTTGAATTGTTTCTTCCTTCGTATTAAATCTACAGACCACTCGTGACCATGTTTTGAAGCCTGAGCTTATAATCAAGCACACTGGAGCATTAACTAATAGCCATTTAACCATGGCAGTCCCACGTGTGCATGAACTGCTTGATTTTGCACCTTCTGTTTTCTCTCCCTTTTCATTGCTAATTATGATACTTCTTTTATATGTTAGCTCTGTTAATGTATCCCTATTTACCCCTCATTTTTATATGCACTCCCTTACTATAATTCCTTAGAAAATCCCTAAATCTAAAAGTTTTGTTAATGTGTGAGCTGCTGATTGTTTATACCAAAGTGTCAAGCAATGTGACATAGTCAGTTCAAAAGTGTTTGATTACTACTATATTACATAGCACAGTATACAGGTAAAACATATACTTATAATAGTGAGCAATTTAGGCAACTTTTGAAATTTGTTAGGGAGCAATTCTTTGTATCCTGGCTGAAAAATTGTTGGTATGAACTCCATGACAGCATGCATACTGGGAGTTCAGAGTGGTAGCACTACGTGGTGAATTTATAGTGGATGAGGCGAAGTGTTCAGTATTTTAATCACAGTATATAGGGATAAGTAGGCAATTTGGGCCCACTGGTTACAGTTATCAAAAAGTGACTGACAGCCATGCTTCCAGACTGGCAGTGCACGGCATTATCGAATTATGCAACGTCTTAATAAATCCAATGCCTCAAACAATGTTAATTCAGTAAACTGCCTACAGCTTCCAAATGACATATCCATTAAAGTTTGCAGAAGCCTTGAGTAATGCTCAAAGCACACTCCCTCATAAGTAATCTGACTACAAAGTTCCTGAAACTGAACTGCATTTCCCAGTTACACGCATCCTGCAAGTTTCCACCCTCAGCTTTGAAACATTACTTACACATATTACATCAGATTAATAGAAAATGTGTTATTGACTAAAACAGGACTTCAGAGGTCTACTGAAATTTCCAAAGCCTGTATTTTGAAAACATATTAAAAGAAAACAGTTTTAGAATATACGCATGACCAATTTAATTTGGATATATTATGATTTAGTACAATTTAGCATATATTTTGAAGAATAATATAATAATTATGTAAAACTGAGTTTTTTATAAAGACTTAAATGATGGTGTATTTAAGGGTCAGATCTTGCAAAAGTTTTGGCAGTACAGACTTTAGAAGAAGCATTATGTTCCCCACCGAAGTTCACATGACCATGTCTAATAAAGTGCTATCACAATGTCACAATGTGCAAGTGGTTACAGTCTAATGAAGGAAATATCAAATATAGTATACGGGATATGTCCAAGTCTTGAACTTTGGGAGTGACTAGTATTCGTGTAGTAACCTTCCAGACTTTGCTATTTTATAATGGAAATCTAGAGGCTAAACAGAAACTTGAGTACTGATTAGTTCCAGCTAAACAAGTTAGAATGTTACGAAAAAATTCAGCTACAAAAAGGCTTACAGGCAAAGTTTCTCTGCAATCACTTGTGAGGGGCAAGCATTTAACTCAATAATGCTAAAATATTGAAATCCCATTAAATTCTGTAAAGATGCCAAACAACACAATAATAAACATACATATTCATCAAATCTAATCAATTTCTGAAAGGTGATCCAGTCCATCACTGGTTGTAGAATTAGCAGGATTCTGGGACCGTGATGCACAGCACCAAAAACTATATTTTCACAGCCATATCTTGCACCATTCTAAGATATCATTCCTAGACATTTTGGAAAAATTCATAACCTTTTTCTCACTGTCATACAGATCTGAAATCCATCTCAAATGAATAATTTGAGCCTTTTGTGAAACCTTTTTACTAGGGGCAATACATTTTAAAGGTTCAATTTGCACATTTTTTGAGATCTTCATTTCCACAGACTGTTATTAATATAACAGAAAACTGAAAGCATAATTTTTTAGGTAGTCAAGATCTTTTTTGTCTGATATGTCCAGTCTTCTTTTTCTTCCAATGTATAAAATTCATTCATTCATTCATTCATTCATTCATTCATTCATTCATTCACATATTCCAAAATACACTTTATCCTGTTCAAAGTCACAAGGTACTGAAGTTGATATTAGAGTAAGCAGCAGACATAATGCACAGTGATTACACAATACTAATAAAGACACAAATGATAACACAAGTGTGAACAGTGTTTGGACTCACTGAAGGAGTTCCCACTGGGACTTGGCATACATTAGGGGGTTCATCTCTGAGCCCATTCCTGTTCATATTGGCGATGGACTACAGTATCAACAGGTCATCTGGGATAGAAAAACAAAGCTGCTGTATGCAGTCAGTGTGGTACTAGAAGCAGAGTCTGAACAGGAACTTCAACAAATGATAAGACCAGAAGGTAAAACTGAAGGCACATGGTATAATACTGAATAAAGATAAGACGGTTGTCATGGCAGCAAATGGGGACATATTGGCAGTAGCTGAGAACTGTAATAGAAGAGAAAATAGTAGAACAGTTTATCATCTTCAAGTACCTGTAAGGTGTGGCTGAGGAGAAGAAAGTCTGAAGGATGAGGTCAAAGCTAGAATCAGACGGACTGCAGCCAACTAGCACAGAGTGTTGGGATAGTGTATGACACAAAAATGACAAACAAGCTGAAAAGTAAAGTGTGAAAATCAGTGGTGTGACCTGTACACTGTATAGCAGTGAAGGCAGAGCAGTTGAAGAAGTTTGAGGTGATAGAGATGAAGTGCCTGAGATACATAGTAAGAGGCATACGTGGGACAGATGAAGAAATGAGGGCATCAGAACTGAAGTCAAAGTAGCCTCAGTTGCAGCAAAGGTCAAGGAGAAAAGATTGGGTTGGTTTAGTTGCATGCACGGGAAAGCAAAAAATGATTTGGTAAAGCAAATATGGGAGAGACAGAAAGAAAGAGCAGGAGATGAGGTTGTCAAGACTTTAGGTGGCTGTATTGGGTGAGAGAAGATCTGCAACAGTCAGGCACTGCTGTCAAGGAAGGTAGAAGTGTGGCATTCAGTCAAAAGATGCGGTGATAGTTGACAAGACCGATGCAAAATGGGGAAATAGGGAAACATGATAATGAATAGGCATATGACAGGGAACCAGTTCAGTGTAAGATGTCTGCCTATTGCAGGACACACACACACACACACACACACACACACACACACACACACACACACACACACACACACACGCACACACACGCACACACACACACACACACACACACACACACACACAAATGCACATGCTCATGTGCACTGCACATACACCTACAGACAATTCAGGGGCATATCAATTCACGTATTGATTTGTCTTTGGGATGTGAGAGAAGAAAGGGCATTCAGTGAAAACCTATACAGACACAAGGAGAACATGCAGGATCAAAAGAAAAACCACCCCAGCTGAGAACTGAACTGGAGAACCAAGCCCTGTGAGAGAGCTGCTCCACTGTACCTCTCAGATGTCTAACTTGTAATGTAGTTAATGTGGGCACTTACTTCCAGCACACATTTCTGTACACCAATGCCTCAGTGATGCACTATACTATTCTGGGAACATTCTGCTATATGGAATTCAGTGTCCTTTTCCTCATCTCAGAAAAAAGGAGCTGCCATTCAGCCACCTATTTCCACTCCCCACCCCCTAACTATCCCTGGCTGACTGGTTTCTAGTCATACCAAGGTCACCAACATTACAGAAAAGAAACCTCCACCTATTTTGCTGGGTTGACTATTTAGATGCAAAGTTTTGACCAACTCCCACCTTCACTCATACAATACAAATATTTTTTATCAACACAGAACAGGTCATCCACAGCAAATCTCCTAAAATATAGAAAGGTACAGCCAACATACAATCTCTGAAAATGTTATAGGTGTGAGATATCTGATAGATGTGAAGCACAGACAGAGAGAGATAAAGCTATTAGAATTACATTTGGAGACGTCAGTCCTGAGTTTTTGCTAAGCTCTATTACACCCCTACATGTTTGTCACATATACTTACCAGGAAATGCTGTCACTCTGTAACTTGAGAAAGCATACTGTTAACCATGCTATTATCCTGCCATAATAAGTTGCATCTACCATATCCTGAAGGGACCTTCCATGGAAAGTGGAAAAGCTTATTCATTTATTTATTTACTTATTTACTTTGTTTGATTGTAGGTAGGCTGGTCTATGGACTTTTTTCAGCTTCAGCATGGACCAAGCTTTACCTAACAGTAATAATAACAGTGACTTTTTCTGTAGCATTAGTGGTTAATGCACAGCTCTTTTGAATGTGGACTTAGATAGTCAGGTGTTCAAATCTGGCAATGTGCAACTAGTATAAGTGTGCCAGATTAATAGTCACATGCAGGATTAGTTTACTTAATAGATGTGCTATGGATAATTCAACTTACTGGGGACAGAGCTGTCATAATGGTTAATTAAGGTCTTCATCTTACAGTTATAATGTACAGGGCTTGATTATGACCTTAGGTCCCTGTGTGGTTATTAGCTAGTTTTGTAATAGTCTACAGACTGACTGCCCAATATTTACCTATGAACCCGAAGGATTCATTTTATATAGTAGCAGTAAACTCCAATACTAAATAAATAAACAGTCATAAAACTAAATTGCGAATTTGGCACAACCAGGCAATATAATGAACTGGCACTGGTAAAAAGAACAAGGGAACAATGATAGAATAACACAAGCTGAGACACTGGATAGATTAAGCATTCACTGTATGAAGTGTTGGCAGGACGACAGAATGAAAGAGTGCTAATGGCATTAATATGAATACAACAAGGAAAAATGCAATTTAGAAGGAAACATCTTAAAGGAAATTTCTACCTTCCATTACAGCTAACTTGATCACATAGTTGTTTTTTTTAACTCACAATATCACATAGATGTAGTTTAGTGGCTAGATAATATTTAGCGTCTTTCTTCATTTCTACTTATTTATTACAGATCCTAAAATTTCAACTATTTTTCTTGTTCAGATCTCATATTGTTTCAGAAAGGAATTAGTCTCCACCTGCATGACCTAGGCTGGACCCACTATTTCCTATAGTTCACACTATTAGTCACCACCCAGTTTTACATCCTGAGTCTGTGTATTACTGGGGCTGGTATAGTACTATAAAGCACACATTATCAGGCAAAGTGAAACTTTTTTTCCAAAGATTTATTTGTTGAATTATATGACACAATGTATGAGCTATACTGCAGACTTACACATATGTGCAAGAACTCTGGGCTTTGACCAGTGAAATATTCCTTTTTTTCATGTAACTGTAAAACAATTAAAAAACAGGGGAAAAAAAAGTAAAACTACAATCAACTTTTACTTGCCTAACTTGGTTTTAAACTGGCAGATGTCAGTCACAGATGAACATCATGGATGAAGGATGGGATGGTGCAGGTGTTAGTTCTGTCACTCTTTGAGTCAGTGAAGACCAGGAGGGGATACGATACTCGTCACTCAAGAAATATGGGATGCACCAAGACATCTTAGGGATGCCATCATTGCATTACTGCAGGCAATTGCATGGGGGCAGGATTAGAAGTAGGGAATAAAGCATAAAAAATTACCCTTGGTAATAAGATGAAGCTGCACTGGAATGCCTTGATCCCCTTTCTATTCATCCACTTTCCAAACAGCATGCATGGATACTAAACAAGTAATGCACTTTAATATGACAGTTCTGCTATTCTAGATAGGTAAGGCAAGATTTCTTTGTTAAGATCTGACTTCCTGTCATCAAAAGTTATGCACTGAAGGCACTATAAGAAACTTGGCAACCAGATAGTATTTCTGAAGTCTGAATCTCTTGCATTATTAATGATTACTGACTGGTGGGACAGGAGAAGTGGATGAGTCTTAAAGCTTATTCTAATAAGCACATTATGGCTTCTGGCTGTAGTGTTGACAATGGTAAGCAGCTCTCTATTTCTCTGACTTGAAGGACTTTTCACCAGTTAGACACGTTCAGATTTATCACTCACAACATTACAGTCTTAGTTATACTGTTTAGGATCCTCAGTCTTCTAATTCTTTTCTACACACACAGGATCCATGCCTTGATCCCTCCTTCAATGAAGTGATGGCAGGCTGCAAAGTAGGGGTATTAAGTTCATGTTGTAGGCAGTGGCCTAGATGCACAGTACAGTTGTTGGTCTGACAAATGGTCAAATCTATGTGCTGCTGATGACCATCACTCCGTTCTCCTGGGTCTGATTATCTCAGCCTTCACTTACTACTACGTAAGCAACACACTTGTCCAGACCAGTCCTAGATCACAATTTAAACAAGCAATCTTGCCTAGGGGTGTCATACTCACTTATCTCACCATTTAAACAAATAATCCTGCCTAGGGGTGTCATACGCACTTATCTCACCATTTAAACAAACAATCCTGCCTAAGGATGTCATACTCACTTATCAGATGAATGAAATCATGATAGTCATCTGCTCATAATCTGAGTTCTACTGACTAGATTTAGTTTAACAGCTGTATGACTAATCCAGCTTGTCCTAGTAAGACCTTCCATAAATTCCAGATGTAGCATACAGGTCTGCATGCAAAAGGAGCAGAACCAGAAGACTCACGATAGATTCTAAAATGAGAAACACCTGAACCCTCACCAGTGACTTGACCAAATCAATATAACTGTCAGCTGCCTTAACCTAGATGCCAACAGAATACTGGCAGTAGTGTTATTACAAATATCCTCCATTCATTTTATCTGTTGGTACAGAAGAGAGAAGGGCTTACCATGTACCGTCTGTGTTTTGGGGTATTATTTTGCAGCTTGAAACATGTAAAACACTTCCAAGTGATTAATCTAGCAACAACCATGCACACATGGAGCAAATGTGTTGTACAGTTTTTTTTTTCAGTTTAATAGTGTCTGTTAATCAAAGACTTTTAAGATTTCTTTAATAGTGTATGACCTTATTTAGGCTTTGCATTGTTTGCCGAGAGCTATTATTTAAATAACGTTTTTAAAATCTTTTAACAGTTAAATTTATAGCTGTCTGCACATGGCATGTCCTATCAAAATGTGGTATTTTTTTATTTTTCCATCTGAAAAGTATTGGAAACAGTAAAGCAGATGTGTTGCATTCATTTCAGTCAGCAGTGTTTCATGGAGAAGCCTGAAGATGTGTGTCAGTGTTTGTTCTAAAACTGATCCAAGTACATTGAAATGATCCTCAGTACATCTCTGTGTTCCAAGGCCTGAGCTGGACACATTCTTCTTCTCGCTGCATCCTTTCTGCAAGGTGTTGGCATTCTCTGCTGATGACTTATGGTGACACTTTTGAAAATAAGCCACACAGACTAAGCACAATAAAATTTAAGTAAGGATAAAATGACTTTAAATACACTTAACATATCTACTACTGACACTTTGAATTATCCAAGTCCTTAGAACAAGTCCAAACAGCACACAGCCATAAAACAATAAATACAGTATAGATACCAAATAGTTTTCATACCATTATGGCACATTTGTAGAGTCCCTGGTATCTAGTGCTCTCCCTCTCATCTACATCCTGAAATCGATAACATTTTGGCACCTAGAATTAGTGTAATTCTTGGTGTCTAGTGTTTCTTCCCAACCTCTCACTCTGATCCACGTACTGAAGTTGGTGCCATTACAGCAGTTTACAGTTGTGATATCCATAGTATGTGGTGAATACCCCAACCTGCTGACCCCCATACTGAACTTACTACTATTATGGAAATTTGAGTTAATCCTGGCATCTAGTGATTCTCCCCACCCCCAATCCTGTACTGACATTGGTACCATAATGGTGCTTTACTCTTGAGTTATCTCTGATGTCCAGAGATTCTCCCCACCCCCAATCCTGTACTGACGTTGGTACCATAATGGTGCTTTACTCTTGAGTTATCTCTGATGTCCAGAGATTCTCCCCACCCCCAATCCTGTACTGACGCTTGGTACCATAATGGTGCTTTACTCTTGAGTTATCTCTGATGTCCAGAGATTCTCTTCACCCCAATCCTGTACTGACGTTGGTACCATAATGGTGCTTTACTCTTGAGTTATCTCTGATGTCCAGAGATTCTCTTCACCCCCAATCCTGTACTGACGTTGGTACCATAATGGTGCTTTACTCTTGAGTTATCTCTGATGTCCAGAGATTCTCTTCACCCCCAATCCTGTACTGACGTTTGTACCATAATGGTGCTTTACTCTTGAGTTATCTCTGATGTCCAGAGATTCTCCCCACCCCCAATCCTGTACTGACGTTGGTACCATAATGGTGCTTTACTCTTGAGTTATCTCTGATGTCCAGAGATTCTCTTCACCCCCAATCCTGTACTGACGTTGGTACCATAATGGTGCTTTACTCTTGAGTTATCTCTGATGTCCAGAGATTCTCCCCACCCCCAATCCTGTACTGACGTTGGTACCATAATGGTGCTTTACTCTTGAGTTATCTCTGATGTCCAGAGATTCTCCCCACCCCCAATCCTGTACTGACGCTGGTACCATAATGGTGCTTTACTCTTGAGTTATCTCTGATGTCCAGAGATTCTCCCCACCCCAATCCTGTACTGACGTTGGTACCATAATGGTGCTTTACTCTTGAGTTATCTCTGATGTCCAGAGATTCTCCCCACCCCCAATCCTGTACTGACGTTGGTACCATAATGGTGTTTTACTCTTGAGTTATCTCTGATGTCCAGAGATTCTCCCCACCCCAATCCTGTACTGACGTTGGTACCATAATGGTGCTTTACTCTTGAGTTATCTCTGATGTCCAGAGATTCTCCCCACCCCAATCCTGTACTGACGTTGGTACCATAATGGTGCTTTACTCTTGAGTTATCTCTGATGTCCAGAGATTCTCCCCACCCCAATCCTGTACTGACGCTGGTACCATAATGGTGCTTTACTCTTGAGTTATCTCTGATGTCCAGAGATTCTCTTCACCCCAATCCTGTACTGACGCTTGTACCATAATGGTGCTTTACTCTTGAGTTATCTCTGATGTCCAGAGATTCTCCCCACCCCAATCCTGTACTGACGCTTGGTACCATAATGGTGCTTTACTCTTGAGTTATCTCTGATGTCCAGAGATTCTCTTCACCCCAATCCTGTACTGACGTTGGTACCATAATGGTGCTTTACTCTTGAGTTATCTCTGATGTCCAGAGATTCTCCCCACCCCCAATCCTGTACTGACGCTTGGTACCATAATGGTGCTTTACTCTTGAGTTATCTCTGATGTCCAGAGATTCTCCCCACCCCAATCCTGTACTGACGTTGGTACCATAATGGTGCTTTACTCTTGAGTTATCTCTGATGTCCAGAGATTCTCCCCACCCCAATCCTGTACTGACGCTTGGTACCATAATGGTGCTTTACTCTTGAGTTATCTCTGATGTCCAGAGATTCTCCCCACCCCCAATCCTGTACTGACGTTGGTACCATAATGGTGTTTTACTCTTGAGTTATCTCTGATGTCCAGAGATTCTCCCCACCCCCAATCCTGTACTGACGTTGGTACCATAATGGTGCTTTACTCTTGAGTTATCTCTGATGTCCAGAGATTCTCCCCACCCCCAATCCTGTACTGACGTTGGTACCATAATGGTGCTTTACTCTTGAGTTATCTCTGATGTCCAGAGATTCTCCCCACCCCCAATCCTGTACTGACGTTGGTACCATAATGGTGCTTTACTCTTGAGTTATCTCTGATGTCCAGAGATTCTCCCCACCCCCAATCCTGTACTGACGTCGGTACCATAATGGTGCTTTACTCTTGAGTTATCTCTGATGTCCAGAGATTCTCTTCACCCCCAATCCTGTACTGACGTTGGTACCATAATGGTGCTTTACTCTTGAGTTATCTCTGATGTCCAGAGATTCTCCCCACCCCCAATCCTGTACTGACGTTGGTACCATAATGGTGCTTTACTCTTGAGTTATCTCTGATGTCCAGAGATTCTCTTCACCCCCAATCCTGTACTGACGTTGGTACCATAATGGTGCTTTACTCTTGAGTTATCTCTGATGTCCAGAGATTCTTTTCACCCCCAATCCTGTACTGACGTTGGTACCATAATGGTGCTTTACTCTTGAGTTATCTCTGATGTCCAGAGATTCTCTTCACCCCCAATCCTGTACTGACGTTGGTACCATAATGGTGCTTTACTCTTGAGTTATCTCTGATGTCCAGAGATTCTCTTCACCCCCAATCCTGTACTGACGTTGGTACCATAATGGTGCTTTACTCTTGAGTTATCTCTGATGTCCAGAGATTCTCTTCACCCCCATTCCTGTACTGATGTTGGTGCTGTTATGGCATTTACTATTGAGTTATTGTTGATGTCTAGTGATTTCTCCACACACCCCCAATTCGTCTGCTGATGTCAGTACCATTATGTGACTTAAATGTAGAGTTGTCCCTAGTACCTAGTGGCTCTGCCCACCCCCTGATCTCCATACCATGGGTAGGGTAGGATGTTGAACATGGCCCTTTAGATATGTTCACTACCACAATGTAGTAGGGCTGGCCATGCTGATCTACAGAGTAAGGCAATTTCTTGAATCACTGAGCCTGTAGATGTCTTCCTGGAAGCAGTTCCAGGGGAGAGTGCGTATGCCTAATTAGCATATGTCTCTCCCTCTCTCAGAGAAATGGTAGTTGATTGGCTATGCTGCAAACTGACTATACGTATTACATCTGTCCAAGATGGGAAACAGCTGTCCCAACTCACTAAATAACTCAGCAGCTGAAATTCCTTTTCTCTTTACATACACTTTTGATTCCTGTTACCTGCTGTTGATGCAGCAGCACCATATTAACAATTCACAGACTGATCATCAGACTTTTTATCTCAGTTGCAAATTTCCAACACCTTACTTATCAAAGATTAACCATGCCAATACAGCCACTGAATATTAAAAGACACAGAAATGCAAGTGGATTAAATGGCCACAGCCATGTATTTACTGACAATTATCCTAACCGACTGAAAGCCAGTTATTTCATGAGATGTGTGCAAGGCAGGAATTTTAGGGAGGCTGTTTCATATGCAAATATATAACAGCTAAGTACTGCAGAGCAGAAAGCACTGTTGATATCCAGCCCTTCAACATTCACAAAAAAACGACAGCACTTCAAGTTTGAGCAATTTTCCTTGGACTGTCTTACAATCTGCCAATAGCAAGTGTTGGGCCTGACAGCCCCTGAACATCCACCCCCCCCCAACACACACACACACTTAGGGCCACCTTCTCTGTGGCAGGCAGCTGGTAAGTCCTGCACCATCCCACAGGGTTACTCTTATACAGCTTCCTTGAGGATTGCCTCCCCCATCCCTTAAGCATGGCATATATTTCAAAGGAAATTTCCAAATAACCCCAACCCAACACATGGAGTAACCACTTCAGTTCTGATCATCCAAGTCCTTCATTACTATAAATTCTAATCTGATGAGGAGGAGTGAGACATGCATCTTCCCACTTGCGAGTAATCCTAGTTTTAAGAAAATGTCAGCTATTATCCTTGTTATTACACTAAGGGAATTACTCATTACCCACCATTCTCATTTGACCAAGTGGCCATGAGTGGCCTGGTACTTAATCTGGCATTGGGGTTACATTTGGAACTACCCTCCTTAAATGGAGCCTCTGTAAATGATAACAGTGATCTGCCAATGAGTTTTCTAAACCCGGTAGAGGTTGAGCTTTGACAGATACACTCAACATTAGGCATATAGGAGTAAATTGTCTCATCAACTACCTGGTTAGTCATTGTGTGTACCACACTCTTATTATATGAACAAAGCCATATTACCTGGTTTCTCAACTGTTCTCCCCACAATTCAAGGCCACTACCATTGGGAATAATTCCAGCTGTACAATCAACACTCCTTTACTGTCCCTAACCTGCTGTGGTCATACACCACTGAACCAACTCCAGCTGAAATACTCCACAAAGCCAATGTGTTCTGCAGTATCTGTGAATATTTCCAGGGGGTTTTGATTACAACAGTTTGCCAAACTGTAATAATTAAAATCCTAAAACACTTTTGCCAACCCTCCTAATCCTCTGTGTCCAGTGATATCTTAATCCTAGGTTTTATACAATCAATCAGACCCTTTGGCAGTTAAACTTCTCATGAAAGATTTGCCCACCAGGATAAACCTGAATGCAAAACTCATTAAGCTAGTTAATTTCTGCAAATATTTAAGTGTTATTTTCTTTTTTGCCCCGACAACTGATTCATCTCCATGCTAATGTTTTGCATATTGTGACTCGGCATCCTTCATAAACCTTCTGCAGTTAATTTTAATACCAAAGAATGAAAACTTATTATTATTTAGCTATTCCACCTTATCTTCTGGCAGACCCACCCTAGATAGTTACACAGTTGAGAAAAATGTCCTCCACCCACTGAGATGCCAGTATATCTCTTAGTCCCACAGGTAACGCACACTTGTAATCTTCATCTACCTTCTATACTGTTATCAAGTGCAAAAAGGTACTAAACTTCTCATATGTGACAAAGAATGGAATAGCCCTTAAGCATACATCTATGTAGCACTGACCCTCAGATGCCATCGCCAGCCCTCCTTGGTCTTAGTGTCAAATTGGTAGCAAAAGGAAGGCTGGAGCTATGTCTACTGGAGTTCCTCTGCTCTACATTTGCACCTTTGCTTCTTCCTCACCAAATGATGCATAGCACACTGAGGTCTCCTCACAATCTGTGTAGTCATTTACATGATGGATGAAGTGAAATTCACTTGGCTAGGTCTTGAGTACCAAACCAGTGGATGACACCCTGAACTCTTGTCTAGGCGGATGTAAAAATTGACCTGATAGCCTACCAGCTTTCACTTCCTTGCCCAATTTGACTTGTACCAACTCTGGATACTGCCTAGCTTGTGTTAGATTCTTAGTACCCCCACCCCCATTTTCTTCTCTTTCACTGGGATCCTATGAACCTCGCTGAATTCCCCTTATAACTCTGCTGCTGTTGCTGCTGCTGTCTTCACATCTGCAGAGCTTCGTAGTCATTCACTTAAAACAGTTCCTTTTACTGGCATTGGAAATGGATACTGGATTCCCCTGTACATTTGGGTGTCTGAGTGCTCCTGAACTGTTTTCTTGCAAGTAAAAAACATAACTTTGATGGGTGATTTGGCAACTCATGTGTTAAGCATTGGTGCCAAAATTTGCAGGGAAAAAAAGAGTCAGGCATTGGCCAAAACTGTACTGAAGGCACCTGCCAGCTCTTCTTCACCTCTCCATGGATGTCCTCTAAACCCCCAGTATTTCAAGCCCTTGAGTTCTTCCTAAATGTACTCACAACCTGAATAGCTTGGAATGCATAAACTGTTGCTAAGATCTCTGTTTTGTCTGTAGCCAACATACTAAGCTCAAGTCTATCCAAGATTATAACATTTTCTGGATATGCCTGCCTCATCCTCCTGTAATCCTCATCATAACACAACTTCTGCCCTCCTTGTACAAAATGCATGCCACTCACCCTGTTAAAATGCATCCAAATACCCACTGTCTTCATGGGTTCCTCTAACCAAACATTTCTGTGTATAAAGAAAACACAATCACCCAATTCTTCCAAGACCTTCTAACCATAACCTTTCTTTTCTTTTTGTTTCATTTCTTTTCTGCTGTGTACCAGCCCTCCTGTCTTTCTCCTTTTACTTGTCTTCCTGTATACCTGTTCAAAAAGAAAACGATTTCCACAGTTGCCCAACACAATGTGTCTGAAATTCTCCAGGTGCAACTAACACTAGGTAAGACTGCAATCCAAATTGTAGCTTGCTACAGATCACCCACCATACCCCATGTTTCTCACTACACCTTTTAAAAAATACTGGAAAATATTAAGATAGAACCAAACACCCTAATACTGGGTGATTTTAACTACCCTGTCATTAACTGGGAAAACTACTCATGTACCAACACCTTTGCCCAACGGTTCTTGGAATTCATAAATTCCAATGCCCTGGATCAACTAATCCATAGTCCCACCAGGGGCTCCAATATCCTAGACCTGGTCATTACCAACATGGGAAATCGATGCTCCACACCTATGGTCACCCCCTCGTTAGTCAGGTCTGACCATAAGCTAATCACCCTTAACATCTACAACCCACCTCACCCCCAGTAAGGAAACCTCCATAAAAAACTTCTCCAAAGCCAACTTCATGCTACTCAAGTCAGAAGTGACAAACTTCATGACACCCATGCATACGGGAACTGAAAGTACAACTGCTGAATCCTACACTAAGGCACTGTACGAGCACATCCACTCATGCATGAATCATGCCATCCCAAATAGAACCAAGATGCTCTCATCCAAAAAAAGGAAGCCAATCTGGTGGCCCCCTGCCATAAACAAACTTTACAACAAAAGGAAGAAACTGTTGCAGAAAAGAGGAAAATCCCAGGATGCAAAAACTTCCTTACCAGCCTCAGTAAGAAACTGAGATCCCTCATAAAATCTTCCAATGCTAGTTACGAAAATAAAATTGCCAAAGATTCCAAAGACAACCACAAGGCATTCTATAACTATGTCAAGAATCTAAATGGCAATGCTCATATCTGCTCTGAGCTAAAACAGAATGGAATTAAATATACTGATCCCAAGGATATTGCCAATATCCTGGCAGATTGATTCAGTGCCAACTTCACCCCCTAAATGGCCCATCTCAATACCGGAAGATTGCCAAATTCCGGTAATAACGGCCACACAGGTAAAAACGCACTCTCCAAAGCTAAGAATACAGCATCCATGGCACCAGATGACATCCCGGGCTGTGTACTACATGAACTACAATATGAACTGGCACCTTACCTAAGTGTCATGTTTAATCATAGCCTCACCTCAGGTTTTGTGCCCACTGAATGGCGCAGAGCTACAGTTATCCCACTCCACAAGGAGGGATCCACCTTGGATCCCGGAAAATACCATCCCATCAGTCTGACAAGCCTTATCTGCAAGGCCATGGAACGTATTATCATGGAACTTATAAACAAAGACATTGGCAACCTTCAAACACTGGACCCCACCCAGTTTGGGTTCGTGAAGGGCAGATCTTGTCTCCTGAACCTGATTGACTTCTTCAAATCAGTCTCCAGAGCCATGGACAAGGGTAAGGTGGTCCACACAGCCTATCTAGACCTTGCCAAGGCCTTTGACACCATCCCCCACTCGAGAATCATAGATAGACTTACTAAGCTGGGCATTAATCCCTACGTCACCCAATGGGTTGCTAACTGGCTTACTGATAGAACCCACACTGTAAAAGTAGCCGACTCCAAATCCAGCTCCAGACAAGTGACAAGTGGAGTACCTCAGGGTTCAGTCCTGGGCCCGCTCTTGTTTGGCATCTACTTCTCTGAAGTACAGGCCAACACTAAGGGACTCTGGATAACAAAGTTTGCAGATGACTGCAAACTGGGAGCCATTATTGAATCCCCAAATGATGTGGATACTCTACAAAAGGGCCTTACAGAAACAGATGCTTGGTGCCAGAGCCATGGGCTCAAGCTCAATGCCAAGAAATGTATAGTTATCCCCTTTGGGAAAAAACATGTATCCGTGAATTACCATATAGGTGGCAGTACACTAAACACCGAAAGTGTGATAAGAGACTCAGGGACACAGGTGGACAGTGGTCTCACCTTCGATAACCACATCGCCACAACAGTCAGGAAATCCTTCTATGTGGCACACCTCATCACTAAGGGCTTTTCATCCAGAAAAAAGGAGGTCATTGTCCCAGTGTACTCATCCCTTATTAGACCCATTATAGAATACAACGCCCCATTTGGTATGTACCTCTCAAGACATCTGCAACAACTGGAAAGGCCGCAGAAATACCTCACTAAAAGAATCACAGGCCTAAAGCAGATGCCCTATGCTGACCGCCTTAAAAAACTCCAGCTATACTCTGTCACATATCGTCTACTCAGAGGCGATCTCTGCTTAACATACAAGGCCATGTCAAACCCAGAGCTGTTGGACATGCTACACTTAAAGAAATCCCAATCCCTCAGAGCCACACGCTCCAGGGATCTAAACCTTGTCATCACAATAAACAAAACATGCTTGAGAGATAGGTTCCTGACCCAGAGACTCCCCAGACTCTGGAATAGATTGCCCATACATGTTAAGCAGAGTGCCTCTTTGGCCCTCTTCAAAAGGAACCTTGACGATTGGATGGGAGAAAGAAAATTCACCCTGGGGATCACGTCAGTCGCCCTGCTAGATAGGGGTCCAGGGAAGTAAATAATGTGGGAAGAAACAGCCAGGGAATTGTTATGGCTAGGCTTGTATAAGCCCTAGGGCTGATAGCCTAGTACCAACCTATGAACCTATGAACCATATTCACCACTATCTGCATTTTCATCTCCTCACTTAAATGGAAATCTAACATTTGATAGAATATGATGCATTCCATAATATCTGCTGCTATATTGACCCCACCATCAATCCCCATGGGCTGAGAATGCCCTTCATCAACTTGTATAAGACCCCTTTGATGCTACAAATTCCCTTTCAGCTGAGATAACAAGGGCTTAATCTGGTCTTAAATCACCTCACCTGAAGATGCCCTCCAATTGGCACACTACGTATCTCTGCCAGCCTTTCTGCCCTTCTCCTATCCCTTGCCCCATCAGATTTTATTTTCTCACCTAGCCTGCTCCACTCTTTGCTCCATCACCTCCACATTTGCCAGCCTGTAGCAATTTACCTGGTGCTTAATGGCACCAGTGCCCCACTCAATGTGTTCCCCTGTAACATTTTCCCTTCATCATAACTTTTTGTTTGTAGCTACTGCAAAGATACTTGATCATCATTAAGTCCCAGCTTACCATTCGTCCTTTCCTGCTATATTCTGTTTCTTTCCTTGCTTCATTTTCTCCCCTTTCTGCATCGACCTTTTGCTCTCCTTGTATTCTGTCTCCATAACTTGATACATTGTACAAGTCCCCTCCAATGGATCAGAGGTGTGATCACCTTCCTACTGGGTCTGGCACAGTGTACTCATCTGTTTCTGCATCAAACCTATTGTCTGCTGAAATAAATTCTCCTAACACTCTATTTTCAGATCTAGTATTATCAGCAGCTGTCCCCAAGTTTGTTTCTCCATATTGCCCAGAATATAAAATAAATAATAATGTGCCTTCAAGCAATAAGTTATTGCATTGTCATTGCCTACCAGAACCTCTATGAGAGTATGTTACACACTCCTTAACTAATAATATAACATAAAATGTATTAACTCACCCGTTCATCCTCCCTCCTGGTCCTAGTATCTAAAACTTTCCCCAAGGTTATAAATATATATATATATATATATATATATATATATATATATATATATATATATGTATATATATATATATATATATATATATATATATATATATATATATATATGAGTTGATCGACAACTCAAAACGTCGACAGTGACTTCATCGACAAGTCAAATAACCGACATCGCAAAACACGGACGTTTACCAGGTAACGGATGTAAATTCGCTACTCATGCCTACCATGGTTGCATGACACTGCCACACTTACTAAACCATGGTAGGCATGAGCAGCGAATTTACATCCGTTACCTGGTAAACGTCCGTGTTTTGCGATGTCGGTTATTTGACTTGTCGGTGAAGTCACTGTCGATGTTTTGAGTTGTCGATCAACTCATATGTACCCATATATATATATGGATTCCATACATTTGGTCTAATTACACTTAGTCGAAAATGATACCAGGCATTGCACTTCACTGAAAGATCACTTGACTGAAAGCTCACTTGGTCAGAAATGGAATATAGCCCCTGCCCCACTGCAGTGCAACCCTGGAGTGAGAATATTAAATAAGGGGGGTGTGGGGGCTTAGCCCCCCCCCCACATAATTTTAATGTATTCACTATTATAAGAAGGTATATCCATTAAAAATGCATTGATAAATATATCTTTAGTAAAAAATGTTGGCATAATGTGGGGGGCTACGCCCCCACACCCCCCAATGTGGGGGGTTGTGCCCCACACACACACACCTTATTTAATATTCTCACTCCAGGGTTGCACTGCAGTGGGGCAGGGGCTATATTCCATTTTCGACCAAATGAACTTCGATCAAGTGTTCTTTCAGTGAAGTGAGCTTTCAGTGAAGTGATATGCCTGGAATCAGCTATTTGAATCCAACTATCACATTGTCTTGTATACAGATCTTTCCCCTACTGCACTGAGCCTCCCAACTGGTACTGCTAGGACCTCCGGGGTGTTTTTTTTTAATAAGAATACCACTGTCTCCTTATCTCATGTACACTACCAATTTTATCCCTTTTTCTTCCTGACCAGACCATTCCATATATGTGTGTGTGTGTGTGTGTGTGAGTGTGTGTGTGTGTGTGTGTCTGTCATTTACAAATTCTTTTCATGCCTTCCTTCTACCTTCTGTCTGTGCTGTGGCTGTATTACATATCTAATAATTTTTTTAACTATTTTATACACACACACACACACACACACACACACACACACACACACACACACACATATATTTAGATGTATAGAGAAATAGACAGAGAAATAAATATATAGACAATGTAACCCAGTGTCTATATATATATATATATATATATATATATATATATATATATATATATGTATAGAAATGCATATATGTATATGTATATATATATATATATATATATATATATATATATATATATATATATATATATATATAAAAATATATATATTTGTATAATGTCGGACTTACACACAGGCAAACGAGGCAATCACTTACACCATTCTTCCATGGGCAATCTTTCCAGATTTATTTATTTTTTAGAGCAATTTTTGGTTGCTCTAAAAAATAAATAAATAGATAAAGCATCCCGATAGAAAAGAAAATAAGCCTGTGGAACATTGTGACACTCCCTTTATTTTGTTCTTTGTTCAAAATTATTGATCAAAGATATTGAGAGAGATGCTCAAGGCTATGGCACAAGGTGTTATGGGGCAGAAAAGGCAGATACCGATGTTGCGGTAGTGCAGTCCGTTAGGGGATACTGCATTTGTGGTTACCGCTAAAGCACCAAAGAACTTAATGCATTTTTTTAAATGAAAAAAGCCACTTGTTGCTTCTGTAGTAAGTGATTTACAATTGTTTTAAAACAGTGTAAAGATTTTGGTAGTGTGTTATATTTCTAATAATTTCACTCAGATCAGATAACCTGTATGTGTCTGTGTATCTATATCTGCAGTATATATCTATAGATAGATAGATAGATAGATAGATAGATAGATAGAGAAATGCAATACTGTTTTGAAATACTGGTCAATCCCATGAATTATTCTAAGTGATGGTGTTATATTGTGCCTATCAGTGTAGTGCCGTGTTCTGATAATTTGTTTAATACAGCTATATATTCATACGGCATTACTGCAGTTCTCTGTCGGTATACTTTCTGCTACAACTACTTTGAACTTACATGCATACACTGTTTTACCATCACTTTACTCTCATGTTCTCTTCCTGTAACTTGCTGTAGTCCTTCCACCATCTCTTTTTTTGTATATTAAGTACTAACTGTATTGCCTCAATATTATTTTACAGCTTAGAAGAGTTTATTTTTTCTTCCTTTCATTTCAGAGCCAGTGACCATCATTACATCTACATATAGGTTTACTGAGACTTTGTCATTGTTTCATGTAAGCATAGTTATCATGCAGAACCTTGCCACGTATTAACTTTAATCAGTTAAATACATGCTTGCTCTGTGAAATATTTGGACCCCTTACTAAGATGGCCACTGTTTCCTTTAGTTTGACCAGTAGACTACACTGCATATGCCAGGTATTTAGTCTCAGGAAATGACAGTAAACCTCTTTTGCTTGTATCTCTTTGTTAATTGCTTTGTTCTGGCTTTAGAGTGATTGCACCCAGTAATAAAATGACCTATAAATTGACTTGAGGGTGAGTAACATCCTAAATAAAACACATGCATTTCATGCAACTATCACCCAATACTCTGCCAGATTAGCAGTCCTAACAGAAACATAGCTAAATCCCCACATACCAGATAGTGAAATTCTAACCCATGGTTATAACATCCATTGACACAACAGGACTCAGAAACGAGGTGGTGGCATAGCTGTAATATATAAAAATACTATCAAAGTAGAAAGACTTCAAATCAACCCCCCAGACCTCTTGAATTCTGAAATTCTAATCACCTACCTTCAACTAAACTCCAACAAACACATCATTATAATAGCTATTTATATACCCCCAGGTAACAACCCAGACATTATTGAAGACCTTCTTTGTTGGTGTGCCTCAGCTTTTAGTCAAGAAACAATGGGTGATTTCAACATGGACTGGTACACCTGCTCCTTGGAAAATCCCTCCCATTTTATTGACCTTCATGGTTTCTGTCAAATTATACAATCCCCTACCAGATTTGAAAAACATAGCAAAAAAAAAAAAACAATCCTAGACTGGACACTTACAAGCAAACCCTCTCTCTGTCGCCAATCTGGCTGTTTCCCTGACAGTCTAAATGATCACCTACCCAATTACCTTCTTAGGCACTGCATTTGCTCTACTAAAAATATCATTTACAAACTTGTCTGCTACAAAAGACAATTCTTCCCTGAAGTCTTCAAATCCCTCCTGGAACAATGTGACGGGTCCCCTTTAAAATACTTTCACCTTGACTCAGCTAGTCAATATTTCAATGACAAATTCCTCAGTATCCTAAACAACCTAGCTCCCCTTAGATAGACCCATTCTAACTCCAAGCACATATCATGGCTTACCAATGACACCAAGCAGCTCCTCAAACAAAGAGACAGAGCCTGGTCCATATACAAGACCAAAAATCAAGACTCCCTTCTTACCTACCGTCAATTATGGAATCTTGCCAAAAAACAAATCAGGCACAACAAAAAGCTATACTGTACAGCAGTACAACAAAAACACCAAAACAATCCCTAGAAATTTTGGGGAGCCATCAAACAACTACTAAAGCTTGGACAGATCACAACCCCATCTCCAACCACAACAAATTCCACAGGTAGCATTGCCTCACAATTTAATTCACACTTTATCAACTCTGTACTCTCCCTAGTAAAAAACAACAGTAAGACCCCCCCCCCCCATCTATTCCTAATGAATTACACAGAACCCTCGATTCTTTTTCAATCAAACTAATACCATCAAAAAACATCTCTCCAAACTTAAGCCCTTTTCCCTCGCAGCTGACCAACCCTCCAGTGAATTTCTAAAGCTAGCAGCAGATGCCATCTCCTATCCTATATCTCTCGTAATAAACCATTCCATTGCTGAGCAGTACATCCCCAAACTCTGGAAAGTCTCTTATATTATCCCTCTTCACAAAGGTGGTTCCCCTACTGAGTTATCAAGCTACAGGCCGATTGCCGTCTTCCCTCCCATAGCCAAAATTCTTGAAAAATGCATACAAAGACAACTCCTCAACTATCTACTAAGCAATAATCTCTTATCTACATCTCAACATGGCTTCAGACCTAAACACAGTACAACCACTGCCCTTGTTAGTTTTATAAACTCAAGTCAATCAACTTAGAAATGACAACCAGCTCATCTTGCCTATCTTTCTTGATATGTCTAAGGCCTTTGATACAGTATCCCACCAAAAGCTATACTAAATGAGCTATTCCTTAAATCTAGCCCAGCCAGCCCTCTTCTGATTTCTCAGTTACGTAACTAAACGCCAACAGGCAGTGAAGTGGCAAAATGAACTCTCCATCCTATTACAGGTCTTAGTAGGAGTACTTCAAGGCTCAATTCTTGGTCCATTGCTTTTCATCATATTCACCAACAGGCTCAGCCACCCAGCATGCAACCATCGTTCATATGTTCAGCTCTCTCCCTACCAGAATTCCTACAAACAACCCAGCAATCTTTCCAAGACATTGAAAAATACCTCTCAGACTCTCCATTCATACTCAGTCCACATAAAACAAAGCTCATGCTCTTCACTAATAGCAAAGTTTCTTAATACTCTCCCCCTTCACCATCTACTCAGCAAATAAAACTAAAAGTGAACCTGTCCAGCACACCAGACTCCTTGTTGCCACAACTGACAACAAACTAAAATTTGACAAACACCTCGCTCTAACTACCAAAAAGGTCCGCATTAAGCTAGGCTTACTATACAGAGTCAAGACATACCTAACTGAGGCCACTAGATATACCACAGCTAGGACTCATCTATTCTGTACCCTTCAATATGCCTCACCAATGTTCACCAACCACAGAAAATCAGATTTAAACAAACTGGACTCCTGCTATAACAAAATCATAAGATTCGCTACTAACCCCCTTTAAATACCACATCACTGCACAGCACTTCATAAACTAAATTGGACTGAACTACTCAACCTCCTATCCCTCAGCCAACTAACTTTCATTCATTCCATCTTCTACCATCCAGACAACTGTCCAGCACTAAAGAGCTTAGTGCAGCCCTACTCAAATGGCAGACCACTAAGATCCTCCAACAAAATACTTCTCAAAGTAACTAAATCTAATAATTATGGTAACACTCTAGTCTCCCACCAAATATCTAACTCCTGGAATTCCATACCTCAGACAATACTAAATTCTAGCAACACATCCAAATTTAAACTATTGCTTAAGGAACACCTAATCAAAAACTGGCTTCGCTCCTGCACTAATCCAGCTGGTCATTCTGTCCTTCCTTGTTCTTACAACCAAAATATATCTTCCATCACTAAATTCTAAGATCCAAACTATAATTCCTTCTTTCCTGGAATTCCCGTTTCTCTCTACCTATCTCAAGTTCGCTACTTCTCCTATTTTTAACTACCTATCTCAGGCTTCCTACAGTTTCATCATATTCCCTCCATATACTTCACCTCAATATTGCCTAAGCTATCACTGTTTAGAAGTAACACTAGCATAGCAACAATCAGCCATATTCTTGTTCATATAGCATACATTTATCTGATAAATATTTACCACCAAAACCATGATATTGATCTACTGATCAGTCATTTATCTATGATGACCCAAGTTATTTCATGCTAGTTTATTTGTTAGCTTTCTTTTTTCCACTTTATGTTACTCTCTCAGTTGTTATTGTTTATGTATAAACTATTTACTACCAATATTTACCAAAGTTATGTATTTTTGATTGCTATCAATTTCTTGTATTGTTTGTAATGTGTTTTTGTAATGGAGCTTTTCTTCCCGGGCCTCTGCTGAAAAAGAGCCACTGGCCCAGTCACCGGTAAACAAATGTAAAATAACATAAATAAATAAACATAGAGCTTAGAGTGGGGGCAGATCAAGGAACTGCAGAGGCACCAGATAACATAGAAGAAGTGAAGAAATGGGGGTAAAAGCTATGAAATAAAGAAAATGAAAGAAAATAAATAACTATTATTTCACCTGTCACCTGTCTTAGACTACTATAAAATACACAATTGTTGACAAGCATGGCCATTTTGTATAAATATAAAATAATGCATTTTGTACTTTACCAGGAGATCACTGACTATTGTGACATTGTATAGTTTGATTTTATAAATAAAAGAGGAGTGCATCAACATATTATTTTTCAGATGGGACATTACGTTTATTTTTCAGATAGCATATTAAACTGAACCTGCAGCAGCTTAGCTAGAGTGAGCTGATATAGACTGTTCCAGTACTAGACAAAAAGAATTTGAGTTTTTAGCAGCATGGTAAAGAAACAAATGTCGCTTTCTTTCTGAGTAACAGTAATGAAATATCAGGCTGTTTGGAAGTGAACTTGCTCCGTTTATAGCTGAGCATGTGGAGGCTATAAAAGTACATTTGGCAAATATTTAATATAATAAAACTGGAAATTTTTACCAAACATACATTTTAAAGCTAATTAGCTATTCATTGTTATTCATTTAGTCCTACTCTATCAAACCCACAAAAATACTTATTGATGTGATAGAGGTTATAAACTTACTTTTAAATAAATGCTCCATTTTCTGTTAAGGGGTCTGTGTTAGACCATCACACAACCATGTAAGCAAAGCTAAAACTATGTTTTTTTTCATTTTTTTTCATACTGTTCCTTTAAAAGTTGTGAGGCCATGGGAGTACAGGCCTTGCAATGTTCAAATATAGGCACGAAACCACCTGAAGTAATTATGGACAGAGGTTAAAATTAGAGACATTATACTCAACTCTATACAGACAGCAACGAGAGAGGGAATGATGGGGGTGGCTGGTGAGGCAAGTGTTATTGATAAAACTATGTTTACAATAATGTTACTGTCAGTTATCAACCAGATATTTTTGGCAATTTTTCTGGCTTTGTGATTTGTGTGGGCAGTTGGGATGAGGAGAATGGTGCAGTGAGATAAGTGTTATTACTGTTATCGCAATTACTGGCAGTGATTGACCAGATATTTGGGACACTATTTCTGGCTTTTTGATTTAAGTTGTGATGAGGGGGAATGGCAAGGTGAGACGTGCTATTACTATTTTTTACAATAATACTGGCAGTTATCAACCAGATATTTTTGGTAATATTTCTGGCTGTGTGATTTGTGTGGGCAATTGGGATCAGAGGAAATGGTGCAATCAGAAGTGTTATTGCTGTTTTTACAGTAATGCTAGCAATGATAAACCAGATATTTTTGGCAGTATGTTTCTGTCTTTGTGATTTATGTGGACCATCCTGGATTGGAATACTTTAATGTTTGGCAACTTGTTTGTGGACTGTTAGTCATCGGACATCATGGCTATAATTGCTGGGTGGCTGGATGAAAGAAAGTAACTGGTCTTCTTGTCTCTGTTTACTTTAAACAGTCACTATCTGGCTTAGAAGGACTAGTGTGATTTGTTTTGTGACTAAGATGGTCTGCTTAACTGGACACCTGCTATGTACTGACAGAGCAGGTATAATTGCTGTGGTTGTCTTCTGTGGAAGAAAATGACACGCTGCCTTCTGCTGTTTGCTTATTATTTCACTTTTGCAAGACTAATGTGATTATGTGAAGCAACATGCAATATTTGAATGTGTGACTGTTTGTTTAGAATGAAAGTGAAATATGTTACACGGTCATCCTTTTTTATCACAATCAGATATATGAATTGTACATGGAAGTGGCTATAACTGCTTGCTGGGGGTTTCCTGGATGAAAGTAACCATCTTTCAAAAAAATACAGGATAAATGCATCACAGAATTCACAGATATTCAAAACATTTAGAGTCTGGTGGCCCCTACACACCAATGCTGTATAAGCTGACCTTGACTTGAGCTTAGGAATTGCCTCTGCCCTGAACTCCACCTAGTCTAAAACCAGCACTGCTCAGAAGTGTACACAGAAGGTCACTGTAGCTTGTGTGTGGGGGTTGGGTACAATGTCATTATTTCTTTAACATTCCTCCCAAAAATCTGTGGCCACTGTATCTTGTGTGGGCTGTAGTTATTATGATCATTATTTCTTTAGCTTTCCTGAAAATGCTCAGAGGGTGCACAGAGGGTCACAATAGCTTATAGAGGAACACTTTACTATCTCTGGAAGTAACAAGTTGGGAACGACTGTAATCTTTTTTTTCCATTTTCCTCACCATCAGACATCAAATTCATTAACAGGTGATTAACTTTTCGGTAAGAGTAAATAAGCATGCTGTTTATATATGTCCGATAGCAAATCTTATATTTGTTTCTTTTTTTAATTTTGTTTCAGTCTGACATTAGAAGGGTGTACAGAAGGTGGCTGTCTTCTGGGGCATAATGTATGAGGAGGTGTGCTGAATATAAATATCACAGCAGCAGCTTGAAATATGACTTTGGGCATTTGTGCTTTAATTTTAATCCTAATTTTATATACCTCTATCGAAACAGGAAATGCAATTGCTCTCTGCAGCCCATTCCTCCCACACTATCTTCCCACCTCTCTCCAGGCTAACCCCTTTTACCTTTCTTTACCTCTACTAAATTCTCACCTCAGATAACTAAATAGCAATCTCCTAATCTTACATTCCATTAGCCAGTATTTTCCTCCGTAACATTTGAAATTGCTGTGATTTATTCTCTGTAGCTAACTGTTATTTCCAAAGTAACTGTCTCTGAATGTTTATGTAATTTTTTGTAGTGTTTTATGTAATTTTATGTAATTGTTTTAACTTTTAAACTGCTGTTTCCTGTTAGAGCTTTTCTCCCCAGGCCTCCACTGAAAACGGGCTCCAAGCCCAGTGGACCTCCCTGGTAATCAAACTGCAATAAATAAATACATTTTATATATATATATATATATATATATATATAAAATAACAGAAGGGGACATACAGAAAGTGACTTATTTTGAGGTACAATGTAGGGGACAAGTACTATTACCAGATATGATGTATGCATATTCAAATGCATTCATCTTCTCAATTTATTGTGGACTGGTGTTTAGTCAGCTTTCATCATTAAAAGTTGAACACAACTTATTTCTTCCTTGAATTAAAAATGTAGGATTGAATTTCTTTTCCGTACATATGATTTTTGTTCAGGTCATCAGTGGATCAAAGAGTTGGGGGAAAAAAAAGCTCTAAAATGCACCTCAGCAAATCCATAACTCACCAGCTTCTGGGTACCTAGCAGCCCAAAGCCCCCAACTCCCAATCTTAATCCCCCTCATAGTGCCTTTTTTAGGCATGGCTCAAAAGACAAACTCACCACCATAAATAGCACAAGTAACCAAAAACTGAGGGTAATGCTAGTCAACGCCAGAAGTCTAAACCTCAAAATGCATGCACTCGAGACACTCCTCAGTATGGAGAACATCGACATCTGTGCAGTAACAGAAACCTGGTTTAAGACTCCTGAGAGCACCCCAGCACTACTAGGCTATAATTCATACTATACCTTTCGGCCACAGAACCAGGACCGAAACACATATCAGACCATAGACTAATCACTCTGGATATCCACATTCCGCCCCCACCCCCAATCAAGGAAACCACCGTGAAAAACTTTTCAAAAGCAAACTTCACATTACTTAAGACCGAGGTGGAAAGGTTCACAGCCCCCATGCTAAAGGACAATGCTGTCCAAGCTGCTGAAACCTTTACAAAGGCACTCTATGAGCATTTGCAGGAATGCATGGATCATGCTATCCCAAGTAAAACCAAGACTCACTCCTCCAAGAAAAGGAAACCAGTCTGGTGGACCCCTGCCATAAACAAGCTATACAACAGAAGGAGGAAACTAGTACAGAAAAGAGTAAAATCCCAAGAAGGAAAGACATCTCTGATCAGTATCAGCAAGAAACTACGATCCCTCATTATAGGTTCATAGGTTCATAGGTTCATACTAGGCTATCTGCCCTAGGGCATTTATAAGCCTAGCCAGCGTGTGTTTGGCTTTCGCCACCCATTTTAAATTAATTTTGCTATGCCTTTTTTTGAGGTTAGTATACTGTGCCTCTGTCTAACAGTGACACAGAAGTGATAGCCGGGGTAAACCTACGATCTCCCATCCACTCATCAAGATTCCTCTTGAAGAGAGTCAATGTGGGACTCTGCCTAACTTGGACTGGGATTTTATTCCAGAGTGAAGGGAGCCTCTGGGTTATGAATCTGTCCCTCCAGCATGTCCTATTTATTTCAGTGCTGAGGTTCAAGTCTCTCGAGCGCGTAGCTCGATGGGATTTGGATTTTCTGGGGTGCAGCATGTCCATTAATTCCGGGTTGGTCATGGCTTTATACGCCAGGCACAGATCGCCTCTGAGCAGGCGGTATGCCACTGAGTAGAGCTGGAGTTTCTTTAACCGGGCAGCATATGGCATCTGTTTGAGCCCTTTGATCCTCTTGGTGAGGTACTTTTGGGGTCTTTCCAGTTGCTGCAGGTGTCTGGTAAGGTACATCCCAAAAGGGCATTATACTCAATTATGGGCCTGATGAGGGATGAGTAAAGAGGCACGATGACCTCCCTGATCTAGATGTGAATCCCTTCATGATTAGGTGGGCTATATAAAATGTTTTTCTAACCACTTTGGCCACATGGTTGTCAAATGAGAGATTGCTATCAACTTGGGTCCCCAGGTCCCTAATGACTTCTTCTGTACTTAATGGATTACCACCTATGTGGTAATTTGTGGGCACTTTGTTTTTGCCAAAGGGATGACTATACACTTTTGGCGTTTAGCTTGAGGCCATGGCTCTGGCACCAGTTGTCTGTTTCTATGAGGCCCTTTTGGAGGATGCTTGTGTCGGCTGGAGAGTTGATTATGGTCTGCAGTCATCTGCGAACTTGGTCAGCCACAGTCCTTCCGTGTTGGCCTGTACCACCGAGAAATATATACCGAACAAGAGAGGTCCCAGGACTGAGCCTTGTGGGACGCCACTTGTAACTGGTTTGGAGTCTGACATGGCTCCAGCAATTCTAACCATGTGGGTTCTGTCCTTGAGCCAGTTTGCAACCCATCTAGTGACATAGGGGTTTATATTTAAGCTGGTGAGCTTATCTATAATGCCCAAGTGGGGTATTGTATCGAAGGCTTTTGCGAGGTCCAGGTAGGCTGTGTAGACCACCTTCCCTCGTCAATGGCATTGGTGACTGTTTCAAAGAAATCGACCAGGTTTAAGAGGCAGGATCTGCCCTTAACAAAGCCAAACTGGGTAGGATCCAGTGTCTGTAGGTCCCCAATATCTTTATTTATGAGGTCCATGATGATCCTTTCCATAGCTTTGCAGACCAAGCTAGTCAGGCTTATGGGGCGATAGTTTCCAGGATCCGTTGAGGCACCACCTTTGTGGAGAGGGACCACTGTTGCTGTACGCCACTCTTTGGGTACATATCCTGTAGTAAGGCTAAGATTGAACAGTAGTTTTATGTTTGGGTTTAGCTCTTCTTGGAGTTCATGTAGGACGCAGCCCGGGACACCGCCTGGTCCCATTGATGCTGTGTTTTTTGCTTTGGAGAGGGCAGCTCTTACCTGAGCATCTGAGATGTCAGGGGCAGCACTCTGTTGGGATAGATATTTGCCCTTTGGTGGGGAGAGGGGAGAAGTTTGCACTGAACCTGTCAGCTAGGATGTTGGCAATGTCTGTGGGCTCGGTGTATTTTTGTCATTTTGGACTAATTCTGAGCATATCTGGGAATTCCCACCCAGGTTCCTAACATAACTAAAGAAAGCCTTGTGATTATCCTTAGTGTCCTGTGCAATTTTTCTCTCGAAGCTGGCCTTAGACGATTTTATGAGTGCCCGTAGTTTTTGCTAATACTGATCAGAGATGCCTTCCCTTTTGGGATTTTGCTCTATCATGTAGTAGCTTCCTCCTTCTATTGTATAGTTTGTTTATGGCTGGGGTCCACCAGACAGGACGCCTGCCTTTGGAGGATTGGGTCTTGGTTTTATTTGGGATTGATGATCCATGCATTCCTGAAGGTGTTCATAGAATGCATTTATAAAGGATTCTGCGGTCTGGGCAGATTTTCTACAGGCCCGGGGCTTTGAAGGATTTCGCCGGTTTTGAGGCGTGAAATTTGCTTTACAGAAGTGTTTCACTGTGGTTTTCTGGGCAGGGGGTGGGGTCGGGATGTGAATATCCAGTGAGATTAGTTTATGGTCTGATCTTACCAGTGAGGGATACACTTCTGGTCTGGAGCATAGTGTCCCCATGTTGGTGATGATCAGGTCCAGTATGTTTTCCCCTCTTGTGGGAGTGGTAACAAGTTGTTCCATAGCATTTGAGTTTATAAATTCTAGGAACCTTTGGGCTAGGATGTTGGAGCTAGAGTAATGCTCCCAGTCTATGTTTGGGTAGTTGAAGTTGCCCAATATAATGGTGTTTGGAGAGACCTTCATATTTTCCAGTATTCTCAGGAAGGCCAAGTGGGGTTCCTGCGTTTGGGAGGGTGGTCTGTAGCAGGCTATAAACTGGAAGGCAGTTTTACCCACAGTTAGTTGCACATGGATAGTCTCTGATGCTTCGTGCTGTGCCACCAACCTGGAGGTGTGGGTATCTTTGACGAATATTGATACTCTCCCTCCTTTTGTGGTTCAGTCCAAGTTTTGGGGCTGAAAAGCATGGTATGAGGTATAACCTGGTAGTGCTGGAGTGCTCTCGGGAGCCTTGAACCAGGTTTCTGTTACTGCACAGATATCGATGTTCTCCATGCTAAGGAGAGTTTCGAATGCGTGCATCTTGAGGTTTAGACTTCTGGCGTTGAGTAGCATTAGTCTTAGTTTCTTATCCCTTGTGATACCTATGGAGGTGGGTTTGTCTTTTGAGCCTTGCCTAAAAAAGGCACTATGGGGGTAGCAAGAGCCTTTGCCAATATCCGAAAGCCCAGGGGTGACAGGTGCAAGCCGTCCCTAGCGAAGCATCGTGGCTTGTCGAGCATGTCATCCCAGGCTGACAGGCATTGGATCCCCTTTGAATGACACCAACACTTAAGCCAATTGTTGAAATTGATCATCTTGTCTTCATATTGTGGCATCATTCTTGGTGAGGGTAAGATGCTACTCAAGGTCAGGGTCATACCGGCCTGGGCTACATGCTCAGAGAGCTCCTCTATGTCTCTTTTCATGTAGTCCAGGGAGGTACGTCTCAGGTCATTCACACCAGCATGGACAATGACTGAGTCATATTTGTACTTGCCTTGGAGTGACCTGAGTGCTTGTGTTATGTGGAGGATCCTAGCGCCCGACAGGCAGCTCACCGTGACCTTCTCTTTGTTCAGCCTGGTGAGCGGGACGTCAGTGTGCCTGATGATAGAGTCACCTATTACAAGTGTATCAGGTGTGTTGTTTAGCCTTAAGGGCTGTGACTGTTCGGCACACTGGCTTTGTGAGCTATGTGTTGCACGTGTTTTGTTTTGGGGTAGCGGTTGCTTGGGTGTCTGCTTTGGAGGTCTCTGCTGCTTAGGCAGATTTTTATTTAGAGCCTCCGAGTATGTTTTTGTGTGTTTATGTGTTTGGTTTGTTGTCGTGGTAGGTCTATGTGAGACTGGAATTGTAGTGAGTGTGGTTTCCTTCTCCTCCTGACTGGTTATGCCAGTACTGAGTTGAGAGAGCTTAGCCTCCAGTTTGGCTATATGGTTGCATCTCTCACATGTGTTGGAATTTGTTGGGAGGAGGAGAGGGTTGTCTGTGTACATGAGGCAGTTGTAACATTGCCTCAAGATTCCCAGATTCACCAGCTGGACCGGAGAGGAGATTGACAACTGACCTTTGGACATGCTTGAATAGTATTGGGAATTCCTTTATAATTGAAAAAAGGGCCAATGGGGAACAAGGTACTCAAGGGGAGTTTGTGAGGGTGTAGTGCTTTTAATTTTTTAGAGCTGACTTATATAATTGCTTTAGTGAGCAAGTGCCAGGTAACTTAAATGCAATGTGTTACAGGTAACTTAAATGCAAAAACGACAAACAGTAACTTTCTTTCAAGTGAAACAAGGAAATAAGTACAATAAGCAATGCAGATATCACTAGGGATCCACAGAAGTGCTAAAAGGCAGTGTTTTAGGTGTAATTAGCATTTCAGGGAAATAAACAAACAACAAGCATACAAATAAAGCTAGATTCAGCAGGCCTGGATCTAGTCTATGCTACAGCAAACAAGGTGTACCAATTTCAGTAAGAAACAGTTAGAATATGCAGGCACTATAAGCCTCTAACCAGAAATTCCCTGCTCAGAAGGGCAGAGTCCAGCCTCTCCTCCCACAAGAGTGCAGACCGCAATCCTTCTTAACATAAAATAACTGGCCTGAAGCCCAAGTGCTTAAATCATCCAAGGCTAGTTTCGAAAGAAAAATTGCCAATGACTCCAAAGATAACCACACAGCATTCTTTAGCTATGTCAAGAACCTAAGTGGAACTCTCAGATCTGCTCTGAGTTAGTGCAGAATGACACAAAATACACTGAACCGACTGGTATTGCCAACATTCTGGCAGACAGGTTTAGTGCAAACTTCATCCCCCTCTCACCCCTAAAGGGCCCATAACCATACCAGAAGAATTTAGGGCTCCATCAATCACTGACACACAGGTTAAAACAGCCCTATCCAAAGCCAAAAACACAGCTTCAATGGGACTGGACAGTGTCCCAGGCTGTGTCTTACAAGAGCTCCAAAATGAACTAACCCCTCACCTAAACACACTGTTCAAACTCAGCCTCTCTACAGGCTACATACCCACAGAGTGGTGCACAGCAACAGTTATCCTGCTCCACAAAGGTGGAGCCACAACAGACCCCAGGAACTATCACCCTATAAGCCTGACTAGCCTGGTCTGCAAGGCTATGGAGTGCATCATCATGGAACTCCTTAACAGAGACATTGGGAACCTCCAAACCTTTGACCCTACCCAGTTTGGCTTTGTTAAGGGCAGATCATGCCTCCTAAACCTGGTGGACTTCTTTGAGACAGTTACCAAGGCATTAGATGAGGGAAGGGAGGTCCACACAGCCTACCTAGACCTCGCAAAGGCTTTTGACACCATTCCCCATTCTAGTATTATAGACAAGCTCACCAGCTTGAACATAAATCCCTATGTCATGAGATGGGTTACCATCTAGCTCATGGATAGAACCCACATGATGAGAGTTGCAGGCTCTATGTCCGACTCTAAACCACTTATAAGTGGCATCCCCCAGGGCTCAGTCCTAGGACCCCTCCTGTTTGGTATATACTTCTCAGAGGTACAGGCAAGCATAGGAGGACTATAGCTGACCAAGTTCACAGATGACTGCAAACTAGGGGCCATAATTGATTCTCCGGCTGATACAGACACCCTCCAGAAGGGTCTCACTGAGACGGATACCTGGTGTCAAAATCATGGCCTCAAGCTAAATGCCATAATGTGCATAGTCATCCCCTTTGGAAAAAATAAAGTACCCGCGAACTACCACATAGGTGGTAGTCCCCTAAATACAGGAAAATGTAATAAGGGATCTGGGGACCCAAGTAGATAGTAATCTTTCCTTTGATAATCATGTTGCCAAGGAGGTTAGAAAATCCTTCTATGTGGCCCACCTAATCACAAAAGGGTTCACATCTAGAACAAAAGAGGTTATTGTGCCTCTCTACTTATCACTCATTAGACCCATCATAGAATACAACGCCGCATTT
This sequence comes from Protopterus annectens, assembly GCF_019279795.1. NCBI lineage: Eukaryota > Metazoa > Chordata > Ceratodontiformes > Protopteridae > Protopterus > Protopterus annectens. The sequence continues at coordinate 945,292,191 of NC_056727.1, forward strand.
GGGATGTACCTTACAGGGCACCTGCAACACCTGGAAAGACCACAAAAGTACCTCACCAAGAGGATTACTGGCCTCAAACAGATGCCCTATGCAGCCCAACTCAAGAAACTCCAGCTGTACTCGGTTGCATACCGCTTACTCAGAGGTAATCTCTGCCTGACATACAAGGCCATGTCCAACCCATAATTGATGGACATGCTCCACCTAAAAAAAAAAACAAATCCCAGTGAGCCACACACTCTAGAGATATAAACCTCACCACAACGATAAATAGGACATGCTGGAGGGATAGATTCCTGTCCCAGAGACTCCCCATGCTTTGGAACAGGATTCCAATATACATCAGGTAGAGCCCCTCACTAACACTCTTCAAGAGAAACCTTGATGGGTGGATGGGAAACAGAAAATTTACCCCGGGATCACTGCAGGGAACTAATGGCTCTGCTGGACAGAGACACAGGGAACTAATCTAAGGGGGTGGTGAAAGCCAACACATTCTGGCTAGGCTTATAAATGCCCTTGGGCAGATAGCCTAGTACTTACCTATGAACCTATGAACCTAATATGGTAGCCAGTAGGGTGTGTTGAAAGGATGCAGGAAAGAACAAACTTTAACAGTAAGACTGCATTTTTTTACTGTGTTTTTGTTCAGGCAATCATTGGAAAACATCATTGTTTAAAAAACTCTAAAATGCATCTCAGAGCATTTAGAAACCCTTGGCTCATGAGGCCTAGCAAATCCTATACCCACAGCATAATACAGTTTACAGTTATTTCCATTGCAGTTATTACAGTGTAGTCTTGGACAGTTAGGATATGTTGAAAAGATCCAGAAAAAAAAAACAAATTTGAAGAAAAAGTCTACATTTCTTTCTTTGATCAATATTTTTCTTCAGAGAATCACTGGGTGAAAAAGTTTATTTAAAAAACTCTAAAATGCACCTCAGAGCATCTAGAACCCACAAGGCTTTTGGTGGCCTTGATACCCCAAGACTACCGGCTTAATGCAGTTGTTTCCTCCTCAGTTATCAGAATGCAGTCATGTTTACATATAACATGTTAAATGAATGCAGAAAAAAAAAACTGAGGAGTAAGACAAATGGTGAGAAAAAGAGAGAAAAAGCAATTTAGATAGTGTGAGTAGGCCAGGATGCACTTGGGCAGCGGGGGTCACCATGCAGCCTTTCTGCCTAAGGTTTACCTAGGGCTTTAATCCACGTAATAAAAAGGAGGAGCCAGCAAACTATGTAAATTCACTATTTATTCATGTTAACTCATGTAAAACATGAGATAGAAGCAAATAACACACCGGTTTCAGCTATAGAAAAAACATAGCCTTCATCAATGTGATACAAATCAGTAAATCCATTGCTCCATTTTATAGTAAACGTGTTAACAAGGCTGAAGTTCATTGGTCATTCATAAATATTCATTGAGGCCAGGTGGAAATAAACCACCCAACTTGATGATCCATTTCTTTTCTTTAGTATTTAATATTGTGTGCCATCCGGCTTTATTGGCCCTATTGCCCATGACTCTATCAATAACCATGAATCTGAAAGAAACATTCCTATGTGTCACTGAATCTTTGTAAAGAGCATTACTGGTCTTTTTAGTTCTAATATCACTGTAGTGTTCTGATATCCATAATCTTAAAGGTCTAGATGTTTGACCTACATAAATGTTGCGAGATGGATGACCCAATCGGTACCACAATTTGTGAAGAACCCAAGGTCATATACATTCCTAGTGTTCGTACTAGTAAACTGCTTGGATTTGATGACCTTCTCGCAATGTGTGCAGTGTCCAGAAGGGACACAGCCTACAAATAAATCACCTGTCAAAGTTCTTTGTGTGGGATCTTGTTTGGCCCTGGAACTATGTTCGAAGTGACTAAAGTATGAACGTAAATTTCTGCTTCTCCGAAAAGAGAAAAGGCATCTGTCCTGTAGAAATCCTGAAAGCTTGTTATCTGCTAAAAGGATGCTCCAATGCCTTTGGACACTATTTAATAACAAGTCGGTATTTCTCCCATATGTGGCTACCAGAAGAAACACTGATTGGTTCCCTTGTTTTTGCTCCTTGTATCTCCAAAGATCTCTCCTATCTAATGTGGATACCCAATTTCTGGCATTGAGGATGTTGCCTATTTTGTAACCCCTGTCTCTAAATCTGGTCATTAAGTCCTCCTTAAAGTGTTCATAAGTGTCTGGGTCTGAACATATATGCTTCATCCTTAAGAACTAAGATTTTTGGGATATTCCTGGAGATGTGAGGTGGGTGGAAACTGGAGGCATGGAGAAGGGAATTATATTGTGGGTATTTCCGATAGACCTCTGTTTCGAGCGTATGATCAACATTCCTGGTAACCAAAACATCCAGAAAGGTGATTTGGTGAATGTTGTCATTAGCTGTAAACTGGATGCCCCATTTGTTGTCATTGAGGTACCCCACAAACTCCATTAAATATACCCCATCAGATCTCCATACCAGCCAGCAATCATCAAGATAGCATCTCCAGATGTCAATTTCATCTAAATATATGTTATGTGTGTTGTCGTAGATCAAATGTTCCTCCAAGTGGGCCATGAAAAGATCAGCATAAATGGGGGCGAAAGATGCCCCCATAGCTGTACCCTGGACCTGCCAATAGCATTTATTCTGATAATAAAACACGTTTTTGGTCAACGTGTTCTGAAAGGCAGATCAGGAAGGTGTTGAAACCTGGTGGATTGAGTTCTGACTTGTAAAGCCAGTATTCAAGTGCTTCGAGTCCAGCCCAATGAGGAATGTTGGTGTATAGTGCTGAGATATCCAGTGTGCATAACAGCCAGCCCGGTTCCAACTCCATCTCTGAGATAATTTGTAGGGATTTTGTGGTGTTCTGGATTCTTGACTGAACCTATTTTAGCAAAGGTTGTAGATATTTCTTGAGGAACTGTGAGAGGGCTTCCGTAATTGAGCCCCTACCTGAGACAATGGGCCTACCTGCTGGGTGATGGAGATCCTTATATATTTTTGGAAGGAAGTAGATATATTGATTCATAGGATCAGACATTGTTAAATGATATAGTGTGGTGTCAGTAATGATGCCCTCCTCCTTGGCAGCCAACAAAAATTCATCAATCTGCTTCTTAAACCTAAAAGTAGGATCTAGTGGCATACATGCATAGTACCGCCCATCACTCAATTGCCTATTCTCTTCAGCATTATATTGTGTCCAGTTCATCACACCCACTGACCCACCCTTGACTGCAGGTAAAATGACCAGTTTCTTATTATTTTCCAATTCCTGTATAGCCTTATGTTCGATCGTTGAGAGATTATTAGGTTTACTTCGGAATTCCCTAGAGTGAAAATGTAGATCTTTGAGAATGCATGTTTGGAACATTTCTACATTATGATGCATAGGAGGTATGAAGTTAGATTTATGACATTTGAAAATATCCTCATAATCAGAATTAGTAAATAACTAAAAATAAAGCCTCAAATTGAGTAGTCGACAAAAGGATATAGTATCCTGTGCTACAATATACTCAGAGACAAAAAAAACAGGTATGAAATTTAACCTTTTATTCAATACTTGTGTTTGAGTTTGTGACAAAGGTATGGAAGAAATATTCAACACATTATTACTGACAATTACTTCTGAATCATTAGTTTGAGTAGTCCCTCCATGCTGTCTACCCTTGGAGTATTTTCTCCCTGCCCTCCCCTGTCTGCCCCTAAAGGGATTTGTGTATTGTTTCATTTGGACATAAGAGAGTCTGGGGCATGCTGTGTATCTGGGTCCGTAGCTGATGAGGAATCATCCCCTGATGTGTCATAACTAGAGGAGGTGGGTCTCTTTAGAATCTACTGGGGACATTTCCATTTCCCCAACTTCCTATTCTCAAACCTGACATGTTTGTTATTACTAAATAGATTACCCCTGTCATAGTCACCCAAGTCCCTCTGGAACTTACATATTTTCCTCTCTTTGAGTTGCTATTCCAGTTTAAGTAAGTCCTGACTAAGTTTGTTGGAGCATGTGATATATGATGGTTGTCTTTAAATTTCTTAGTTTCTTCGCGCATCCGGGTTACCTCAACTATATCTTTATCAATGGTTCGATCATACTAAGCAGCCAGGACCCCTACAAACCCCAATGGAAGCTTGATGTTGAGCTATGGCCCATTGTTCTGTCAATTCAGTATCAATGTTGCTCACCAAGGGTCGTATGTGTACCCTAAGACCTCTGGGCAATATTCCCTTAGTCAGGTAGACTTTAAAAAGTTTGGAATGCCACACATTGGTCCGTAAGGACCTCATACATTTAGTCTTTGGAAATAGGCTTCACACATGCTCTCAGATTCCAAGGAATCCAATCTAGTATTCCGGTTGTTTGTATGTCCTAAACCAAAAATCCCCAGATCATCCCGATCTGCTGATAATCCCTGTAATATCCTGGTCAAATCCATGGGTGATGACTGTTCAGTAAAGGTTGTAAAAATGTATATATATATATATATATATATATATATATATATATATATATATATATATATAGATATATATAGATATATATATATATATATATATATATATATATATATATATATATATAGATATATATATGTGTGTGTGTATGACCACAGACAAATGCCTCCTTGAATTATGGGGTTAAAGGAAAATTTAGTGTACCCAGATATGTGTGTACACCTACAAAAGTAACACAAAAGGGCCCAATATGCAATATCAGCCACTAATAGTTTCAAACACTATTATCATCAAATCAAAATAGAGCCATGTTACTAAGGCCCCTACTCAAGACATTTTTATTGTAAATAGGGCTTTCACAACCACAGCAATGCTACATTAATTTGCATCAACTCAAGCCCCTTCTAGATAGTAATCTCAATTAACAAAAATGGACAATAATAGCCCTTGCTGCTGTATTCCCAAAATGGGATATATAGATATAACTGTATCTCTGTGTATATATTACTTCTACAAGTAATATTTGTCTACTTCAAAACCATCGAACGAACAATAATAGCCTTTGCTGTTTGTTGTTTCCACATATAGTGCTGACATCCATAAAATCCGTTATCCAACCAACCAATATAAAACAGTATCCATAAATTCACATATCTGGGTACAAACAATAATTCCCTTAATAAAGAGTGCTGAAAAAGGCCACTCAATTAGATAATAAACAAAATCAGTAACATTGAGTCCGCAGTCACCCATATAGAAAGCAACTGTGGGGTTCACGAAACACCTGGATAAAATGACCCAGTTTGGACAATCTATACCCAAAATGGATTTCCCAATAAGAAGCAAATCTTATATAAACCTAATTATGAGGAGGAATAAAATACAGTTCCCTCAATGGTTAGGGATTGGGACCTGAATTCCAAAACAAACATCTGCTTGAATTGAAACAACTTCCCACAATTTATTGTATGATGTAGGATGTCAATATGTAAAATGACAACAGCTTCCCAACCTGAATCTGTTTAAAGCATGATCTAAATAATGCAGCCATCAGACATTATATCAAGTATTGTTCATATCACCTCCTAAAGCCTAATCCCAACAGTAGATGGAACCAGTATTCATTCAACTAGTGTCAGTTGCAAAATGACGTGCTCACTAACCTACACGCAAGTCGTATGTTAGTTAACAATCACGTTCCCTCATATGTACATTCAGTTTTAAATTAAGCTTAAAACAGTATGGGCCAATAATTAGGTTCTTGAATAAAAGTCCAAATATGAAAAACATCCAAATCCCCAATTTATATTGATGGGTAAAGAGTCCAGTAATATGGATAGTTGTTAAAAGGGTTATCACTACAAAGGTAGAAGTGCCAAGCACATTTATTCGTTCCTAACAAAATGGCATGCTCATTAATCTATGCCAAAGCAATATGTTGATAATCAAACACATACCTAAATACATACATTCCATTTTTCACAAACCATGAAAAAGTCTTAGGCCAACCAATAAGTACTTTAAATAAAAATATAAATTAAGTCCAAGCCCCCAATCTATGTTGGTGGGTATATAGTCCAGAAATGCAGATGGTTGTTAATAAAATTGCCACTGCAAGTATAGAAGTGCCAAGCCCATTCATTCACCTTGTTTATTCAATAGGCGTTCGTCTGAAAACCAAAACCCACATAACCCTGCTGTCTAACCCACACCCGAACAATTAAATGTATGGGCCTTCTTCCACAAATGTATAATTAAGTGTTATGAAAAGGTGAGCACAAACCAAATATTCAATACAACAAATTTATAGTTTAAATATCAAACCCCTTGGGGGAGTGTGGCCAAGATGGTAATCAGTTAGCAGCTCTTTCTCTCAGCTCTCTTACTTCATTACTATTCCTGACAGGAATGTTATGGAATAAGGAACAATTTGAGGAAATTTCTACTATTAACTAATTCTTACTACTTTGGAGCATCTACAGAAGAAATTTTACTGTTTATTTTTGGATAATTCCTGTCAAATTAACCACTGGAAAGACAACACCACAATCAGCTATACATCATGAGTCATCTCAAGAACTCAACTCAGGACTCTTCCATCAAAAAAGGAACTGCATTCTCTTATTTCAGATATACAGGAACTTACAATTAAGATAGATAAGGTGGATAACAAAATAGATACTTTCAAAGAAAAGTGCTCTCAACAACTTGAACAACGTCAGGAAATATTTATTCAACAAAAAGGGCAAATTTCACTTATAGAACAGTCATTAAATGACATTGACTCTAGACTTCTATCAAAAGAACAACAAACAGAATTTTTGTTACAACAACATACATACTTATTAGAAAAAGCTTGATTATATGGAAAACCAAACAAGAAGAAACAACATCCGAATATATGGTTTACTAGAAAAAGCAGAAGGAGATAACATAATAAACTTTCTCACCACCTGGATACCAAACATAGTGAAATTACCTGAAGCCCTTTCATATAGCATAGAACAAGCACACATGTCATTAACAGCCTCTGGAAATACTTCTTCAGTCAAAAGTAAGCCAAGATCCATAATTGTGAAACTTTTCTCTACACAGGACAAAGATCTTATCTTAAATGCCTGGGCAAATTCACCCATCAAGTAGAATGATGCTTTAATTAGATTTGATAATGACTATTCTGTTAAAGAAATTTCCAAAAGAAAAGAATTCCTACCAATAATAAAAGTTCTAAAAAAGAAGCAACTGAAAACTCATCTTCTGTTTACAGCAAGATTGAGAATCTTCCTATCAGAGGGAATAAAAATCTTTGAAACAGTGGACTCGGCAATAAAGTATCTTTCTAATAATAATATCTTATCACAAGAAGAATCTATGGAATGGTCAAACAGTTCACCCAAAAGAAATGCAGAACCCAACAACTGGAAGACTGTTGAACAAAAGAAGAAAAAACTAAAGGACAAATAAATAATCATATTTTACGTAATGTAAATGTTTGTAAAAAAAAGAGAGTGTTTTCTTGTCTTCAAACCAACATGAAACAGGTACCCCTTTGCAGTTATTCATTTATTATTATTAGAATTATTAAAATAGAGCAATTTCTTTACTACAGTCATTTATCAATTACTTTCATATTCATTTGGTTAAACTTATAAATAAATATATAAAGATTTCCATATAGTTAACATATAAAGCAATAACAAATAGAAATGTCCTTATATGAGCATCCACTGACATGCAAATGCTTGATAAGTCCTTGATATGATAGATTAAATGGGTTGCAAAAAGTATTTGAACTTTCTTATTGGTTGTAGTCTTAAACTAAATGTTCAGTTCTGGATGCTCTAAATTAATAGGATTGTTTATAGAAACAGCTAGTAAATCTTGCTTTATCAATGAACATTCCTGATTATCAAGTTGTCATAGAGACTGTTTCACTGCCATGTAAATGTTAGCTTACTAACAAGGCTATTAAAATAGTTAGAATTTATTGTTACATGCCCCCTTAAACTAGATGTTTAATTACAAGTATTGGAATTTTTTAAACTAAAACAGAACACTTGCAGGAGCGATTCATCAAACTTTCAGTTTGTGTTGTGCTTTGCAGCATTTTGTAGTTGGCATAGAAGCAGTTACATTTACAAATTATACAACCGCGAACAATACATTATAGTCAAGTGAACATTACCTTAATCAAGAAGGAGAAAAAAAACTATTTTCCTTCCCGCCTGTTCCTCGAGCTGTTTACATGAATTTTAAAGCATTAGCCACACCAGGAACGTTAAACTTGTTCTGCGACCGTTCTTTCCCTGCATACGTCGTCTCTTAAAAGTATGTAATCACAACCTCATAATGCAGAGACGCAAAACACGGAAGTACACTTGCTTTTAACAATATCAGTGCTGCTAACCATAAGCGCATGTAAATAAACACTCGTTAAAACATGAACTCAGCTATTCAAACTACCTGACACATCAAATAAGAAATTTTACATTTCAGTTATCCTGTACACATTATTAAAACTAAAAAAATATGCTAAATGAGGTGCTTTTCCATTGAGCCCCTACCAGCTTGTCCTTCTGTAAGCAGAAATACAAAATGAGCACTTGTCACATATTACTGGAACACATAAATAGCATTAAGTGGAATAGAAATGTTTAATGACAAGCAGCCTTTCTTGGGTATATCATATGTATGGATAAATCAGATATAAAAATAGGTAAATTCTCCCAACACAGAGACAGTTGATCGGTCAGAATACTAAAAAAGATACTACAACACAAGTGCAGCAGAAATACTGTTAACAGATCCAATAAAACGTTATACCACTACATGTGTTTTGATAATTATAGATCTGTGTACCAGCATTCAGAAATTAATGCAGATGCTGCATTTACAGTCAGGCTTACAACATTTCTTATATGGTGAAATAGCTATAGCAGGCTGTTTGTCACATATGTAGCAAGAAGTTTGATATAGTTAAACTGAGTCACTGAATTGGGCACTACATAAACTAGTTATGACTATACTAACATTTTTCTTAACCTGATGTTTCAAGTCCCATCCCTGCTTCTGATTCACTTTGACCAATATTTGGCTTAGATTTTTATTTCATCTAAAAGTCATTATACGAGTATCTGGAAGGATATCATGAACATCGGTTCCCAGAAAGTAGCAAACTGAATCTTAAGGTGGCATTTTAGGTGGAAATCTTACTAGCAGCTGCTGCAGTCTTCAGATATCCTTTATGGTTGTTTTCAAAATTAGAAGGGCAACTGCTGTATTCTGGTAAAGTATTTATTAGCAGCCACTGAAACATGAACTGCATTGTAACTTTTCCATTAAAAAGAAACTTGTTTATCATCTATATAGATATACTTGTCACACTGAAACGTGTGTCTGCTACTGAAGTACCGGCAAGATGCGGTGGCACGGACTGTTGATGGTATAAAGGAAAAGTGTCTTAAATAATTTAATATGTATGTAAACCTCAGAAGTTTAAACTCCTGTTCATTACACATTACAGCTCTTTATATGGTTACAACATTTTGTCAATCTCTATGTAGCACTTCATCATTAAACTATTTATATCTGTAATGTAATAGATGCTAGCAGTTCCAGGAACATAGCCCCCTTTTGTGTTACAGACAGCTACTAGACATTTGGTTCATGCAAATCCAGAAAGTCAGTCATTTCATTTGTTTTGACGAGCAATTATTATATCTCTGTTTCTAGAATATACTCCAGTGGTGGTGCTGCGGTAGCGTTGTCGCCTCTCATTAAGACGCTGTCCGGTTCAATTCTCAGCTAGAGCGTCTTCTGCATGGAGACATGCATGAATGCGTACCTTCATTGAAGGGTGTGTATCAGGGCTGGTAACTCGGCACGTAAAAATCAACTACCAATCATTAGCGGACCGGAGTTCCTCTGTGGCGACCCCTAACCGGGAAAAGCCTAAAGACACAACAACAACAACTTATATATAGATGGAAATATTTATTTAGAAGTATATTATTAATATGAAGTTATCTTTATGACAAGTATAAGACAAGATAGGCATAATTAAATGTTGCTAAATGGTTTAGAAAGAATATAAAATAATGTGAAACCTGAATAAAGTACCTAATCTAAACTTCATATAAAGGTACCGGAACATCTTTAATAAGAACCAAAAACAACTTGATTATATTAGAATGACATGTAAACTACTACATGATTTTGAAATAATACTGAATGTTAAGTTTTAAGTCTTACTTTTGAATCCCGATTGGAAACTTATATATAAAATAAGAGCATTGTTACTGTGTTAAACATGTTGTGAAATTTAGATGTGTAGATAACAATATTTTAATACACATTTCACATATTTACTTTTTAGCTGATTATTTTCTTCTTTTAAGCTATGTAAATAATGTTATTCTGATTTAGAGGTTAAGAAAGATTAGTCTAAACAGTATTCACAAAGGTTTGTCTGGGTAGTTTTACTAGTCAGGCAAAGAGGTATTTTACCTCACAGAGATAGGGATTATATTATACAATTTGAAATTATAAGAGTAGCAGTTCATTTTTTCTTTTATAATAGTTTGGTGTCTACAGGAAATATACAGAATACATATATGAAGAAAAAAATCTAAGCATTTCTATAAAACAAAATCAAGGGTCAAAACTGCTTCCATAAACTCTCATACAAATCAAACATAAAGTAAAATATGAAATGTTTATCTATAAATATCAATGGTCTGAACAACAGTAATAAGATGAGAAGTTTATTCAAATATATAAGCTTACACAATTGTTAGACATAGATATAAACAATATTAATATTAACAACTACACAGTACTAGCAAGTTCTCAATATAAACAAAAGAAAAGAGGAGTAGCCATATTAATCCGTAGTGAAATCATATCTCCCAGAATAATTAACACCTATCGTGATACAGCTGGTATGTCTTGTCTAGTGTCTATAGAATTAAATAAGAAAATCTATATTTTAGTAAATTTATACTGGATACCAGGACTTGGACTAGAAACAGTTAAGCATCATTTTGAAGAAATAATCCACTTAGCCAAAGGTAGCCTGATAATAGCAGGAGATTTTAACTGTATAATAGATGACAAGGACACAGATTCAAAAACTGCAAGAAGAAAACTGCCTATATCAAAGGCACTTTTAAAATTCACAGACATAATGTGCATAAAAGATATAAATGAATTTGCTGACCCAGACTCATTCATTTATTCCTTTTACTCACATAAGCATAGAACTAACTGTAGAATAGACAGGATATACATATCTAATGACTTTAATAGCAAAAACTGATACAATTAAAATAATAAATTGTCTACTATCTGATTATAATGCTCTAGTTTTTGAGATAGAACTTAAGCATACAGATACAAATCCCATCACAAGAATACCCTCTTACATCACAAAACTAACAGAGTTTAAAGAATTCTTTGAAAAAGAAATTAAAACATTTCTAGTCTTAAACATAACAGAAGACATCTCTGAAATATTTAGTTGGGACTCATTAAAACCATATATATATATATATATATATATATATATATATATATATATATATATATATATATATATATGGGAAGATATTATCTTGGTACATTAACAAAAGGAAAACCTGGAATTAAGATTTGTTAGAATTGCAAAAGAAAGCTGATAAACTGAAGCTGGAAGTTCAAAAAGGAAATGCAGGCATAGTTCAGGAACTATTACAAACCAATAGTAAATATGAAGAAATGTTACATCATAAGATGATGATTAATCTAGAGAAAATAAAATTAAATTCTTATTCTATAAATCCAAAGCACCAGAAACAATTAGCAAACAGAACAAACAAAAAAAAAAAGAATCATATCTAAACAAATTAAAGAAATTCATATACCTAATACTAAGAAAAAAGTAACAGATCTAAATAATATTTTGGAAGTGTTTAGACAACAATACAACTCCGATAACTTTAAATTCTCAAGAAATACCCACTAAAGATATAGAAAATTACCTTGAAAATAAAATTCTTACTAGGTTAACACAAGAACAAATAGACAGCATAAGTAATTCAATTACTATGATGGAACTGAAATGACACATTAAAAAACTTAAAGTAAATAAAGCACCTGGCCCAGATAATATATTATCTGAAATGTATAAATTAATTCCTAATCAGGCTATATCCTTAGTTTTGAAAGTATATAACATAGTAAAACAAGATATAAATATCCCACCCTCCTGGAAATATTCACTGATATCCCCTATACTTAAAAAAGGCAAAGATGAGAAACAATGCCCATCATATAGACCAATATCATTATTAAAAATAGATTATAAAATGTTCATGGCAATATATGCAGACAGAATCAAGCACTTTCTCCCCATGTTAATCCATGAAAACCAAACAGGCTTTATCAAAGGAAGAAATACATATGACAACCTTAAAAGAATTTTGATGTTAATAGATTATACTAAACAAATACATTTTAATTTAAACATAATTTCTCTAGACATTAACAAAGCCTTTGATTCTGTTAACTGGAACTTTCTAACATTAGTCTTAAAAGGATATAATTTTTCCACAAAGTTTAACACTCTCATTCAATCATTATATAAAGAATCTATAGCATATGTTAAATTAGGATCATATAGATCAGGACCTATACGAATTAAAAAGGGAATAAACAAGGTTGCCCTTTATCACCACTGCTATTTGCCTTAATAATAGAACCTTTTGCAAATCAAATTAGGTCAAACAATAACATTAAAGGAATATATATTAACAAAACTTTGAACCTTAAACTACAACTTTTTGCTGATGATATACTTCTAACCATTTCAGACAGTAACAAATCTTTACAGGCTTTATTAAATGACATAAAAGACTTTCAAAGTGTCTCAAGTTTACACTTTAATGAAAACAAAACAAAATTCATGTCATGCAATACCAAAAAGAAACATATAAACAAAAATATTCCAAATTCCTAGCAGAAGGCAACAAAATATTATATTTAGGTATAGATCTGCTTGAATATTTAACAGACTCACTTATATTTAATTATAAAAAATCATTAGATAAAATAGAGCAAGCAATATCAAACTGGAACACATATATATTCACAATGGGAGACAGACTATATCTTATTAAGTCAGTCATTTTTCCCAATGTATTACATTTAATACAAAGCTTTTCATTGCCACCTCCCAAGTATATCATCCAAAGATTTAATAAACTAATACTAAACTTCTTGTGGTTCCCAAATAAACCTCAAATTGCTTTAAATAAACATATACCAAATTGGGAAGAAGGAGGAATTAATCTACCAGACATTGAGACATATATTATATCATCTGTTGTCAAAAATATAACCTTATGGTTAAATACTCATTATATGCCTATTTGGAAACAAATACATGAGCAAATGTATTTAAAACTTAGTCAAAATCATATAAAAGACTGTTTAACCATCATACCACACCACTCATCTGGTTGTTAAAAGATCGCCTAGTAGGGAAAAATAAAATATATAAATATTACCTTAACAACTTTTAAAAAATATATAAACAAAGTCCCAACTATTAATTCTTGTTTTTTTCTGACCTTTCCAATAGCCTTTACACCTACTATTCTTGATACATCCCAAATTCAAAAAATAAATATACTAAATAAAGGTACAATAAACTATTGGCATCAACTGGTAGAAGAAGGGAAAATATTAACTAATGATAAAATAATTAACAAATATAATATAAATAATGATTCATGGCTACTTCTACAAAATCTAAGACAATACCTTATAAATAGAATTGAACAAATGCAAGTAAAAGTCAGACAAACTGTTCCAGAATTTATTGAATATCTTATTATAATCACAAATAAATCTTGTCAAGGTAAGGGTTATCTGTCTAATATTTACAAACTTATTAAAAAAACAAAAGTCTACTCCGTAGGCAACTACTGGGATTACTATACACAGATAACCACCCTCCTAATGAAGAAGAGAAAAAGATTATCTTAAAATCATCAAAACAATCAACTTTGTCAATACATTGGCAGTTATTCACTTGGAGATATTTAAACAGAAGTTTTTACACACTGCACAAATTAGCCAAATTATTTGCTAATGAAGATAATTGCTGGAGAGGTCAAACTAAAATAAGACTTGACTGGCAACATATTTTCTATGATTGTAAGTATCTCACATTGCATTGGAAAAATATTAATTATTTTTTTCAGATTGTCCTCAATGATAATCATCAATTAATAAAATCAATTATATTATTCAACAACCCTATCCCGGATTTATGCCAAAAAAGATTTCAAGATGCTATGGGCACTGATGGCAGTTGCACGTAAAATTATCACCATACACTGGAAAAGCATGTCTTCTCCCACATTTAAGGAGTTTAAAAAACTATCCTTGATGGTTGGACATATGGAAATATCTACACTAAGGAACAGAACAACCAGACCTACATCACTTTATAACTCTTGGATGAAAATTCTGGAAATATTTGAGAAAATGGACAAAGATTTATGAAATGATTTATCATTCTTCACAATCTACTTAAATGTATTATTGCTTTTTCCTGTATAGACACTAATGTATATAGTTAAATAATGTTCTGATAGTTATAGGTTTTAGAATTGTATATATGTTTTTCATTTTGAATTTATGTAATGTCTGACAAAATATCATACTTCAAAAAAATGTTCAAAATAAAAAAAATTTAAAGTAAAAAAAAAATATATATATATATATATATATATATATATATATATATATATATATATATCACACCCCAATCCGCTGTTCAAAATAATCAGTCTGAAAAGTAAGGATGATTAATAACAGAATTGTCCCAATAAATATGCAGGTCAAGACTGATATTTCAAACCTGAACCCCAAGAACCTGTTTCCAATTGTGCTGCAAATGAAAATACGACTAGTCCAATAATCCAAACAGATGCGTTTTTGCAAATACGAACGCTGTTTGAAAAAAGACATCTGTCTCGTAGGCCTAAACTGCCTCCAATGACTGTTTTATGCCAAACCGTGGTACAAACATTCTAATATGTCCATCCAAATGCGGATAATCCAAAAAACAGAAATCCAGAGGACCCAAACAATCTCTCAGTCTGCCAGACAAATTGCATGTAACCGAAAGTTCAATATACTCCACCACAATACATCCTAGTGCACCTCTTTGTATCGTCAAGTCAAAACACCCAAGGATCATTAATATACTCATAAATCACTCAGAGACATGACAAAAACTGTAGCAGTATCCCAGGTGACTCACAGTTAAGTAGAAAAAAAGAAGCTGGTTGTCTTGTTAGATAAGCTGGAAGCGATTTGTTCCAGAATGAGCCTCACAGAATGATACTATCCCAGAAACACAGCACGCCATAGTCCAACAGCAGGGGAAACCAGATCAGAATCAAACAAAACAGTCCCTGCACGTACGGCAACTGTACGGCCCCAAAAGATTGTAATCCAAGTAATAAAAAGAAAAGCCAGCAAACTATGGCAGTTCACTGTTGTATGTTAATTCATGTGAAACATGAGAAAGAAGCAAATAACAGACCGGTTTCGGCTATAGAAAAAACATAGCCTTCATCAGTGTGATACAAATCAGTAAATCCATTGCTCCATTTTATAGTAAACATGCTAACAAGGTTGAAGCTCATTGGTTGTTCATAAATATTCCTTGAGGCCAGGTGGAAATAAAGTAGCCCCCCACCTAGTTTGATTTAAATTCTCTGCTTTTTGTTTTATATTGTTCAGTAAAACCAAACTAGGTGGGGGGGTTCCACCCCCGACACCCACCCTAACTATATATACTACCTCCAGGGTTACACTACAGTGGAGAAAAGGACATATCCCTTTTATTTGCCTTACAGTGCACTGCAAGTACTACTTGTCAGGGAAATGAGTTTCAGTCAAATGAGCTGTCAGGCAAATGAAGGTAACCCATATATATATATATATATATATATATATATATATATATATATATATATATATATATATATAACTGCACTAAACAGTGAACTTTTTTTCATTGCTTTTCTAGATGACAGTTTCTTTGTGTGAGACATCGTAGTACAGCAGGAAATAGGAATTTTCCCTTTGCATACTATTGTGCAGTCTCAGAGTTGGTATATATAATTAGTAGGGAATGGGGGAATAAAGGGGGTAATTACTCCCACATACATTGTTTCTTTTTTTTTTTTTTGTAGTTTTGTGATTCGATTTTTTGATCTATGTTTTTTGTTCACTCACATAAGCATTCAGTTTTAATTAGGCAATTATATATATATATATATATATATATATATATATATATATATATATATATATATGTATGTATGTATGTATCCATGTAACCAAAATTTTCCAAAATATTATGTTTTTTAAAAAACTGATAACACCCACTCCATTTCACTATTAGGTCGTCTTCTGCTCCCAACCATGCACCTTCTATACTAAAGGTAATAAATGTCAGGGTGCTAACCAAACCAGACTTTTCAGTTCTTTCCAGTCATCATCATCAGCCTCCCATTTCCCATTTTCTACATGGGGTCAGGGTGCTGTGTCAGCTGTCACCATCTGTCTCAATTGAATGCCACTCTCTGACCTACTCTGAATTTCATGCCTGACTTTTGCAGCTCTTCTCTCACACAAGCCATTCACCTCTTTGCTGGACACCCTCCTTTCCTCTTGTCTTCTTCCTGTCTGTCCCAAATCTTCTTCACCAGATTGTCATCTGCTTTCCACACATGCACCTGAACCAATGCAACCTGTTCTCTTTGATCTTTTCTGGAATTGGAGCTACTTTGGCTTCTGCTCAGATGTCCTCATTTCTTCATCTGTCCCACAGTGTGCATCGTACCACCCATCTCAGGTACTTCATCTCCATCACCTCCAGCTTCCTTAACTGCTCTGCCTGTAATGTCCAGGTTTCTGTACCATACAGTAGTACTAGTCACACCACTTTATTTGTACACCTTACTTTTCAGCTTCTTTCACATTCTTCTGTCATACACTACCCCTGACACTGTGGGCCATTTGGCTGCAGCCCCCTCTGATTCTAGCTTTGACCTTCTCTTTCAGACTTCCCTTCTCTTCAACCACCCCTCCCAGGTAATTGAAGCTGTTATCCTGTTACTCTGTTTTTCCTTCTATCTCAGTTTTCAGCTTCTTCTGATTTCCCTGATTTGCTACCATTATAACTATCTTATCTGTACTCAGTTTCATCCCATATGCTTTCAGTTTTGCATTCCATTCCCCTACCCTTTGCTGAAGTTCTTGCTCAGAGCCTGCCTTTAATACCACATTGTTGGCATACAGCAACTTTGTTGATCTTTCCCCTCTGACCTGTAAGCTAATGTAGCCCATAACTACTAAGAATAGCAGTGTGCTCAGAGCTGAACTCTGATGCGCATCCACTCCCACTGGTAGCCTCTCTCTGAGACTGTACACTATTTATATTTGAGTTATTGGGTCCTTATACATACCTTTCACTAATTCCACCAATGTTTCTGGGACTTCAAACTACCACAGAACTGCCCAAATCAGCTTTCTTAAAACCTTATCATATGCTTTCTCCAAGTCTAGGAATGCCCAGTTAGACTATTTCCTCATCTTTAGCTTCTTATCAACTATCTGTCTCACTGCAGACATAAGGACAGTTGTGATGCATCCTGTTCTGAATCTGTACTGCTCATCTTTCATTTCACTTTCTACTCCTCTGTATATACTTTTATCAATCACTCTCTCCAGAACTTGCATGCAGTTTGACAGGAGTTTGATACCTCTGTACTGCCCACTGTTGTGAATGACCCCTTTGTTCTTGTACACTGGCATGAGTATGCTTATTCTCCAGTCATCTGGGATATGCCTTTCTCTCCACACTGCTATGAGTACCCTCAGGAACCATTTCTCTTCATCTCACCCAGTATCTTTATCACATCTGCTGTGACCTCATCTGATCCTGCTGCTTTCCCTGACTTCATTTGCCTTAGTGCTGTTCTTATGTCTAGGATGGGCTCCTCCCCTTCTTTCATCACAGGCTATGCTTAGGACAGTACAGCTTCTGTGGAGTTTTCTTCATTATGAAGGATGTCTCAACATTTTCTTTATCTTTCTGTGTTTGCCTTGCAACCTGATAGAGTTTCAGGTTTTGTGCCAACTACTGAGTCACTTTCCAGAAGCTGGATGAGCACCTCTGATGCCTTGTTTTTCACTCTTACAACTCATCTCTTAGTGTCTTTGTTAGTCAGTATTCCTTCCCTGCATGGTCTGTCTTTTCTGTCTCCCACTTTTTCTTGCACTCCTTCTTTTGATGACTTCCTGCACTTCTGCATTCCACCACCAACTTTCCTTATACACCTTATTTCCATACCCGGCTCTGCCTCATATCTATTCTGTAGTCCTCACATTATTTTATTTTATTTTATTTATTTTTTTCTTTTTTGAGGTGCTGCCATTCTTCTTCAACTCCATCTGTTTCCTTTACTTCTTCTTCCTGAGGTGCTAGAGTCCTGAGTAATTGCCTGAACTTGTGTGCTTTCTCTCTAGTCAACTTCCAGATCTTTAGCCTAGTGAGTGTTGATCTTAGAGCCTTCTCTGACCTCTGTTTACAGCTGACTGACAACTAGTGATTTATGCTGTGGGCTGCCTGCTTCACCAAGGAAAGCATTGTAATTGCAGATTCTACCTCAGTGCCCTTTACTTACTAAAAGGAAGTCTACCTGAGCTGCATTTTGGCAAATCTTGTATGTGGTCTTGTGACTGTTTCTCTTGCTGAACCATGTGCTGGCCATTTGTCATACAGAATTCTAGAATAGCCACTCCTATATTTTTGTGTCCCCACCCATTTGGACCTAGGCAGTCTTTACATTCTGTTCTGTCTGTCCCATTATGTGCGTTCAGGTCACTCATTTGTCAACACCAGTTCATATTTTTCTGCTTTATCTAGTAGGTCCTGCAACTGATGTCTAAATGCACTCTTTACACTATCACAACACTGTTGTGGGGCATATGCTGAGATTATGAATAGTGCTCTATCCTTATAATGGAGTCTGATCGCCATGAGTCTATGTCTGTCACTAATTCTGATGATATCTGCCACTGTCTTCTCAAGCCTCTCCCTCACCAGATTTCCCACACCATTTCTAGCCTGTCCTTCTCAGTAGTAGACTCTGGATCCCAAGCCAAGTGACTTTGCAGCACTGCCCTTCTATCTTGTATCCTGGATACATAGAAAGCCAACCCCGCCTCCTTACTATCATGTCATCGACTTCCAAGCCCCATCCTGTCAATGAAGCTACACAGAGTGTAACAATTCTTAGTTCACATTTGGCAGGCTGATTGATTTTATGTCCAGGTTTCTCTCAACAGAGCCACCTTCTGGCCAGTAGCTTATTGACCCAGGGCTGCTGAGCATTATGGCGGGCACACACTGGCCAGTAGGGGCATATACACCCCATCCCACTGACTGAATTAAAGATTTTCAACTGAATTAATCATAATGCTGTGAAAAAATATTTCTGTAATATATCCAGCCATGAAACATAATTTGAGTAAACAACTTAGATAGGAACAAGAATCTTTATCTGCACAGAATCAATGCTTTAGTGTTGCATGTATTAACTGTATACCCAGTGATGTTACATGGCCTTTCAACTAGTTGAAAAAAATGACAGAATAGAATTTTCCACATCAAAAATTATCAGAAGGATATCATCAGCATATGTAATGAATGAGAACAATATTAACGTTATCTCATATCTCTGATAATAGCAGTTTGAGGGACAAAGTCATGCTGGAGAAAGGAGACAGCCCTATCTGACACTGGTATGTTGCAACTTCATCAATGAATTAACATGATTAATAGAACTGTTTTGGATAAAAAGAGGAAAAAACACTGTTTTGATAAGCAAACAAGCATACACGACTATAGAGAAGAAAAGATTGCTTTTGAATTATAGTTATTAACTCTTTTATTGATTGGGAAAGTGTATTTATTAAGGTAATTCACTTGCTTTAATCTTTACTTATCAAGGCATTCATTAACTTTAACTTTTTTAGTAAATTGTTTAATAGGCCTTTTTTGCTGTTCTTGAAAAACAGGTGACAGACTGAAAAAAACAAAGAAAGCTTAAAAGTTGCATGTTTGGAGAATAGGAAGGCATCATTTTTATTATAGTCTGAAACTGTAGATACGTTATCTTTAATGGCACTAAGTTTCACCACAATATAATTATTGATTTTTCTATACAAGATGGTAGCCAAGAAACCTGAAATATGTAACTTTACTATTAAGGGTGACTGTCTGAAAAGATCAGGAAAACAGTGGCTATTAGAAAATCTGTTCTAGAGTGTCTTTTGAATTTCAGGTCAAGATGAATAAATGCAAGACCAGTAGGAAATATATAGTGTCTGACATCTATTAGCACATTCTCAAAATGTGCATGAAATAATTTAGAAAATCCGGCAGTAGCGCCTCCTTGTATGCTTAGGTGAGCATACACATGTTTTTCTAAAATGCATTATTATTTTTTTTTTTTTGCCAAAAGAAGGCAATTAGTCACATCAGATATAACCCAAGCTGAAGTTCCGGCAAAAAAACATCATTTTAAAAGGTACATAAACAGAATCTAAAACAAACATTTGTTTTTAGGGGAGGTGCAGGACGGCTTGACCCATCATTCCCTGACTAATTCGCTTATTTTTAGAATGGGGTTGGGATAGTTAACTTTAAATATTATAATGTTTTTGCTCTTGTATGAATTTCTTAGAAGACTCAGTGATGCTATGGTGCTAGAACAATAATAAAGTGTTTTAGCTGGAGCCTGTGGTTATTGTTCTTAACATGGACTTAGTGTTGGCTGCTATTGTCTGAGTAAAGAATGAAAACAGCTTTATACAAAGTAATAACTCTGCAGGCTGTTCCGTCAACTCCTGTCAAGTGTCAAAAACCTGGAACTCCACCCCGCTAACAGTAAGGCACTACTGTTCACTAAAGTCCTTCAAACTACAGCTAAAGTCGCATTTACTCAACTCCTGGCTCTGCAAATGTGCTGCATCAGATTAGCGCATCACTCTTCTTCAACATCATCACTGCTCAACTCACCCTATAGCTCCTCCTATGTGTACTGTAACTCATGCTGTCCCCCCCTTTTGTTATACTCTTTCACCCTCAACTACTTTTGTCTTCTATTTCTCATCTCTAGCTTTCTCACCACTATACCTCTTATAAGACATATTGCTTTCTGTTGAAAATAGCGACAATACAGCTGTCCGTATACTTACTAAATCTGAAATGCAGTTCTCTCTCTTTTGAAAAGCATTGTAAATACTATTGTATATTATTGCCTTTCAAATGTTAGTGTCCTTGACCATCTTAGATCACTAAGGTCTAGAGTGGTTTAAATAATAGAGTGAGTGCACTACCAATGTATTCCTCATGTCTGAAGCCTGAGGCAACAATACCCTACTGAGCAGAAAGGAATGTATCTGGCTGGCTCTTCCAGTAGCTTGGGATGGGTAGATAAAGTTCTGCAAACACCAGCTGTCTGTTATTAAAAACATCTGCTGCCATGACAAGGCTTAATTACCATAACTCTGTAATCTCTGCCAACCTATGGGGATCTTATCCAACTCAGTATCCTGTACTACAGTGAAATCACTGACAAAATGATGGCAGTCCTGACTCCTCACACTTCTGACAAAGCCTCCTCAAAGTATATAAAGGGCTTAACAAATTCATGGTTGAGGCCATAGATGTTTCCGATTAACAACAGCTTCCTTATCTTTTCAATGTTTTTGCTGTTTGCTCTGCATGTAACCACTGATCTGCCCTGATTATTAATGCAACAATACATGTCTGTTAAATGTTTATTTGGTACAGAGTTCTGTGACGACCATGCCCTGGCCCAGCAACCAAAGAGCCTCAATCCTCACCACTAATACCAGAGAGGTTGTATCATAGAAGAGGAAAGGATAACTAATACACACAGTAAAGTACAATTTCCCTTAAGTGCACACAGAGATCACAGTCAGTCTGGGGCTGGTTGCTCCCTTGCTCTCCAGTTCCCCAATAAGACTCCCCACTGGCACAGCTATAGGGTCCAGATCTCAGCCTAGCTGGCAAGCTAACCTCCAGTACCCTCTCTGTCCAACCAGTGCTTTGTGTCCCTGCCCAGGAAGCTGACACACACCCACACTTAAGTATTTATACAACTTCACAGACACTCCTGGGAAAGGCTGACACAGATGCTCCAACTGTGCCCCTTTACCCAGACTATAAGGTAGTAATTCCTGCCACCACCAGCTAAATAATTATCAGCTACCCAAAGGCACTTAAAAGGGTGTCCAATTATTTCTGTGCAATATTATTATCCAATTGTAATGTGACTATTCAGTCTAAGGCTTATTAGAGTGGCCTATTACGATAACCTCTATAAATATGTAATGTACTCTGGAGCAGTGGCGGCTGGTGACTTCAAATCACAGGGGGGCTGCAGGAGACAGCTGAATGGGTGGGGTCAAGGGGAGGGGGTGTGGTCAACCAGAAAGGGGAGGAGCTATGCACAAAACCACAAAAAACTAACTTTAATTAAATACGCTGCCCTGGGTGGCAAACCATCATTATGAAAGTCCAATCAAGACAAAAATAAGTGTAGAAGAATAAAAATATTTCAATGCATTGGCTGCATGACAGCTTACTTAATATCTAGATGGAAACAAAAGAGGCATGAAAAAATAAATTACTTTTTAAATACATTACTGGAATGCCAGTCAAAATCAAGTATAAGAAAAACCAGAAGCACTCAATTCAAACCACTTCTCCTTGCACTGCAGTTCTAATTATAATATATTCAGCTTTATTAAAGTACCAAGTAACATGCTGAAAGTAGAAATCTATGTGATGCCCCCACTTGTAAAAATGTTTCTTATCCAAAAAAGACCTGCTGTCTGACAACTTGTTTCATGGGGAAAACATGATAAAAGTAAAAAATGAAAAGCAAACAAGAAACAAGCTCAAGATACATTGCTTAAAGGATTACTGTACAGGTTATGGACCACACATGATTGGCATTCTGTTTAGTTTACGGGTAAAGTCTATAGAGATGACTAGAAGTCTCCAACAAGTGTAATGAGCTTTTTAAAATAATGGAATCCTGTCCTTTAATACCCAAGGCTTATACATTATCTAGTCAAGTATTCTCTGCATGGCAACAACAGAAAGGCTTTCAATGTTGGCAATTCTTTAACAGTATGCTTATTAAAGCTTACTTGCATCTTTCGATCTCAGACAAGCTTACCTTATGGTCATTAAAGCATTGCTACTTAAACACAGAGCAACAGGCACTTTGAGTAATAAGCATAAATCTGAGTAATAAGCATAAATCAACAGTACAAAAATATGACAGAAACCAGACCATTCTGCAAAATCAAGGACAGATGAAAAGCCACTGTAGTACTTATGCAGTGTGTCCTCCCCATCCAAGGTAGATACAACTACTCCTTGCCTTGCTTGGACACATCCAGAGTCACTACATTGGGGAGTGGGGTGCAACAAGCATGTCACAATTTGAAATCTCTGGCTGACTGTGATGGCCCTGACACATTTGTCATACCTCTCAACCTCAAGAGCAAGAAATCTGGACAAAGCCATACACAGAAGTGGGACAAAGGCCCAAAAATAAGGACAATTTTTAAATATTGCTCTAATAAACTTAGAAAGATAATAGAATAGGTCTTGCATTAGTATGAATTTTCTGAAGGGTATAAAATCTGAAACTCAAATGTCTGTCATTTTCTAACTTCAGTCTTTAGTGATTTGTCACTAACTTGCCAAAAAACACAACTTTATGAAAAATGGACCAAAATGTGATGCAAAAATATAAAATAGACACACAATACAGCTGCTACCTGTCAAAGAAGGGACACTTTAATATTAGTACTGCTACCTTGAGTAGCTGACAAAATAAAAGAATCTACATGCATTTCAAGTAATCTATAACTTTGATTATTACAGTTATTTCTTAATTTTAAACCCTCCATGTTTTCTTCCAAAATTGCTATTTTGTGGAGGGATTATTAGGGGGAAGAGCAACATTTTGAGCCAAAAATTGGGGACAGTTGAGAGGTTGGCTATGCCTAATTCTATAAAGCAATTTATTTGCATGTACCTCTCAACCTGTTAATGCAGTAAATCTGAACAAGGCCAAATATATTGGGGGCACATATAAACAGTACTAAAAATTGCTCTTGTATAAATTGAGACAGTTGATAGAACAGCTCTTACTTTAACATGCATTTTTCTGAAGGTTATAAAGTCTGAAACTTATTATTTAGTGACTTAATTCCTAAATGATTTGCCAGAAAACTACAAATTTTATGAAGAACAAACCAAAAATAAGTCTACTCAGACTTCCACAGTCCACCATTATTAGTAAATATACACAATTCTACAGTCCACCATTATTAGTAAATATGCACAATTCCACAGTCCACCATTATTAGTAAATATGCACAATTCTACAGTCCACCATTATCAGTAAATATGCACAATTCTACAGTCCACTTTTATCAGTAAATATGCACAATTCCACAGTCCATTATCAGTAAATATGCACAATCTCTGAAGTAAGACATCTAAATAATTCCACATTAAAGAAATCTGTAACTAATGAAGCGGTTGCTGCTAGCAATCACCTTTATATTTCATGGTTTCATCGAAAAATAAAGTGTCTGTTGCCCCCCAGGAATAAATTGCCTATATTACATTAAAAAATGATAAGCTAGTAATAATATTGCATGAGGAAATGGATGGCAAACTGATAACAGACTCATAGTTAGCATCTTCACCAAGGAGAACATTCTCAGTACGGCAGCATCCACCCCTTGTGGGAGTAGAACCCACAGCCTTCTGCATCAAAAGCAAGTGCACAACCTGTTGTGCTATAGTATTAACTAGGCAAAGCACTAAACTTTTATTCCCCTGCAGCTCTCAGCTCCTTGTAAAATCTACTCAATACTCAACTGCATCTCAACTTCGCAGCTCAAGAAAACTGGAAAAAGCCAAAATGTATTGGGGGTCAAAGCCCAAAACCAGGGACACATTAAACATTGCTTGTATAATCTTGGAAAGTTGCTAGAATAAAATGTTGTGTTGCCACCATACATTTTACTGCCAAGGTCCCTGAGCAAAAAACAGTCAGAGTAACATACCACTATGCCACATCAGCTGCTTTGTAAAAGAGAGGAAGACTGAAACTTAAATGGCTATCATTTAGTGAATTCAGTTCTCACCATAGCTGACAACCTCTTAGTACAAAACACCTAGACAAACCCAGTAATAAGGCAATACAGCCCTCAAACATATTCAGTGAATTCATTTCTTGCCATTGCTGTCAACCTTAGCACAAAAACCTGGACAAAGCCAATAATGGGGGAATACAGTCCCAAAAATAGGGACAAATTTAAAATATTCATCTTATAAACTTAGAAAATTGCTAGAAAAAAAGGTTGTGCTACTATGTATTCTGAAGAACATGAAGTTTGAAATTCAAATGCCGGTCAATTTTACTGCTGACAGAACAAAAACAATTTTCAGCAGAGACGCAGGGATTAATACTGCAGACACGTCTTTGTAAAATGACAGGGCACCAGAGCAAATCCACACAAACACAGGGAGGAGATGCAGACTCCACACAGAAGCCACCCCAACCAAGAATCAAACCAGAAAACCTATAGCTGTGAGGCAACAATACTACCACTGCACCATCAAATATGCAAGGAGTTAAACATTCAGAAACCTGAAGTCTGAAATTCAAATGCCTGTCAATTTTACTGCGGACAGAACAAAAACAATTTTCAGCAGAGACGCAGGGATTAATACTGCGGACACGTCTTTGTAAAATGGCAGGGCACCAGAGCAAATCCACACAAACACAGGGAGGAGATGCAGACTCCACACAGAAGCCGCCCCAACCAAGAATCAAACCAGAAAACCTACAGCTGTGAGGCATCAATACTATCTCTGCACCATCAAACATGCAAGGAATTAAACATTCAGAAACCTGAAGTCTGAAATTCAAATGCCTGTCAATTTTACTGCGGACAGAACAAAAACAATTTTCAGCAGAGATGCAGGGATTAATACTGCAGACACGTCTTTGTAAAATGGCAGGGCACCAGAGCAAATCCACACAAACACTGGGAGGAGATGCAGATTCCACACAGAAGCCACCCCAACCAAGAATCAAACCAGAAAACCTATGGCTGTGAGGCAACAATACTACCACTGTACCATCAAATATGCAAGGAATCAAACATTCAGAAACCCTTAAGTCTGAAATTCAAATGCCTGTCAATTTTATTTAACATTTTTTAATCAGGACAGTCTGACTTGGAACAAAAAAACAATTTTCAGCAGAGGCCCAGGAAGAAATAATGCAGACATGTCTTTGTAACATGGGAGGACACAAAAGCAAACCCACACAAACACAGGGAGAAGATACAGACCCCACAAAGAAGGAACCCCAGCCAAGAATCAAACCCGAGAACCTGCAGCTGTGAGGCAACAATGTTACTACTACACCATCAAATATCACACATTGCAACATTTACAAACCACAGATATTATGAGGAACAGATCAGATCGAATATGAGGCAAAAATCTGCAATTTTTTTACAAATGGTGGTGGGTAGGGAACTCAAGTCTTTAACACCTGCGTACAGGGTACAGGGTACAGGGTTCAAGCCTGAGGTATTCCCTACCACACCACCATGAGCACCTGGGGCATTTTCACACACACACACACACACACACACCCCCCCCCCCCAGTATAACAAAGCACCATACACACAAAGTCAATCCAGTACAACAAAGCACCATACACACACACACAAAGTCAATCCAGTAAAACAAAGCACCATACACACACCATAAAGTCAATCTAGTATAAACATTGTAAAGTAAAAAGCACCATACACTTACCTGAATATATCCAGCTAATGCACATCCTGCCTGTGCAATACTCCAAAGACCCGCGAGATCCCAAACAAAGCTCCTTCCCGACGAGATCCCAAAGCTCCTTCCTGACGATGAGACTGTCCTGACTGCTGCTGTTGCAGTGCGGATGCGACTCATAATCCCAGCGAGTATGTGCACTTTAAAAGTGCACAGATGTCTCCTTGTGTCCCTCTATGGGGACTGCCAGACTGCCTTGAGCATGCGCATAGACCGACAGTAGTCGGGACTACTGTGCATGTGCGAAATTTAAAAAATATTTTTTTTTCTATTTTTTATTTTGAGGGGGCTGCAGTCCGGCAGCCCGATGGCACGAGCCACCCCTGCTCTGGAGCCTAATTTGTCTCTACACAAACCAGCCACAGGTAAAAGTTTTTAAAATATTTA
This sequence comes from Protopterus annectens, assembly GCF_019279795.1. Lineage (NCBI taxonomy): Eukaryota > Metazoa > Chordata > Ceratodontiformes > Protopteridae > Protopterus > Protopterus annectens. Next base: position 945,319,615 of record NC_056727.1, read on the forward strand.
ATAATAAATAATTAAAATACAAGACAATACTACTACACCACAGAGATATCTAAGAGTTCAGAGATCACACAGAAACTTAAAATAATTTAGTAGGACAGATCTGATGCCAAAGAAAAACAATCTAACTTTCTAATCTTTAGCTAATCTTAAAAGAAAACACAGTGCTATAATCCTACTTACATACATAAAGAGCATAAGCAGCACTGGGGTTGATGGTCCAAGACAAATGCTTTAGTCTCTCACTGAACAATAGTTTTTAAAACACTAACAAACAACTCTGCTAAGGCCCTCTCAAATTACATAATTTTGACACTTAGATTTTCCCAATATTCAGTTTACATCATCTTGACACATAGTCTGGAGTTCTCAGGCAAACAAACTGCATTATTTAGCAAGCTAACACCTGCTCAGGAAACTACAACAATAAAAGACATGTCACATGTATACTCTAACAATTATTCCTTAATTGTACCAGGAAAAGCCGAAAGACACAACAAGAACTCTAACAATTATTCCTTAAGTTAAGACAATAGAAAGAATGTGTTTAGCCATATGCTTCGGCACCACTTTTTTTTAGTTAATTGTAACTTCAAAGAACATTTGAAATGCTTGGCTTGATTTTCCTTACAGCAGATGGCAATGTTGCAACAATCTTGAAGTTCACATTTTACAGGGTATTCTTTCATTTAAAAACACAAGCCTGTATTTTACATTTATTTGTACAAATGATAGAATTATGTATCAAATTCCATTTGACTAGGCTGGCAGCCTTCGCCCATCTTTCCCCAATCTTCACATCCCTTCCTCCTTGGAGAACTCAAGCTAGTCTTTCAAGTGACCCTTGAGAAACGCTGCTTGAGAGGGTTAGGTCTATCTGGGTATACCTCACCCCATTCCCTGTCTTGAGAGCCCATCTGCATTGGCATTGCTACGCCCACTCTGGTGCTACACTGACATATCATATGCTTGCAACCCCAGGCTCCATCTTAGCAATTTGGCATTTTGCTGACTGGCTCTGTTTAACCATATTAGAGGGCTGTGATCTGTCATTACAGTGAATTTTCTTCCATACAGATAAGATTGAAGTTTCTGCAATGCCCACACTATAGCTAGATATTCCTTTTCTACAGCTGCATAGCATTCCTCCCTGGGTTGGAACCTATGACTGAGATAAACCACTGGGTGCTCTTCTCCCTCTGAAGAAATCTGGTTAAGTACAGCCCCCACCCCACGGTTTGAAGCATCCACCTGTACAACAAATTCATTGCTCGGGCCAGGAATGACTGTAGATGGCAATATCATCCAGGTAAGCAAGGGCAAACTCTCCTGCTCCTGCTAGGATATTACCCACCAGCCTCTGGAAAGTCGCTGTGGCATTTTTCATCCCAAAGGGTATCTTTGTGAACTCATACAAGCCAAAAGGAGTCACACAGGCTGACTTCTCTCTAGCACTGGGAGTCAAGGGCACCAGCCAGTAACCCTTGGTAAGATCAATGGTTATAAGATACTTAGCCCCACCCAGCTGCTCTAGGGACTCATCTGTCCTAGGCATGGGTTAAGCATCTGACTCTGTGTGACTATTTAATTTCCTGTAATCCACACAGAACCTGGTGCTGCCATCCTTCTTTGGCACCAACACCACTGGTGAGGCCCAGGGACTGTTGTACTCTTGAATCACCCCTAGCTCCAACATCTCCTGTACCTCCTCCCTTAGAGTCTGCTTGACTCTCTCAGGCACCCTATAAGGGGCCTGCCTAATAGGTCTTTGGGGACCTTTATCCACCTGGTGCTGCACCGGGTGGGTGTTCCCTGGTTTCCCAGTGAACATGTCCCAAAATTCCTGCAACACTGCGTGGATTTCTCAAACCTGGGTAGGAGATAGCTGCGGAGATATTGCTACCCCTTCCACCAAGGTGTCAGCCCGAGTTTCACTGAGGAGATCAGTCCCCAGATCTCCCTCAGACTCCTCCTACAATCCACTGCAAATGCTCAGCACAAGGGCCTCCCTATCATGGTATGGTTTCATCATGTTACCATGGTACAATTTGTGCCCCTGCTGTCTGCCTAGCACTTCCACCATGTAATTAACATCACTTACCTTTCTTCCCATCTTGTAGGGTCCCTCCCAAGCTGTTCACAGCTTGTTGTGTCTGACAGGAATGAGAACCATTACCTGCTGCCTCACAGCATATTCCCTAGCTCGAGCATTCCTGTCATACCACACCTTTTTCTGTTGTTGGGCTTCTGCCAGGTTCTCCTGGGTCAAGCCAATGAGTTCCCTGAGCCTTGTCCTGAGGTTTAGGACATATGCCACAACAGACTCCTTGTGAGACTCAAACTTACCTTCCCACTCATCTCGAATTAAATCTAGGGGTCCCCTCACCCTATGCCCATACAGCAACTCAAAGGGTGAAAAACCTGTGGATTCCAGGGGAACCTCTCTGTAAGCAAACAACAGATGGGGTAAATATTTGTCCCACTCCCTCTTAAACTGATCTGCAAATGCCTATAGCATGGACTTGATTGTAGAGTTTAACCTCTCAAAAAGACCATTAGTTTGGGGATGGTAGGGGGTGGTCTTCATGTGCTTCACCCCACAGGTGTGGCTTCCACAGACAAGCCAGCAGGTCTGGCACCTCGGTCAGTCAGTATTTCTTTTGGGAAACCCATCCTGCTGAAAATCTTTAACAAAGCATTTGCCACCTTCTCTGCCTCAATGGAGGACAAAGCCACTACCTCAGGGTATCATGTAGCATAATCCACTACCACTAGGATATACTTTTTCTCTGTGGAACTTGGGGAATTCAGAGGTCCCACAATATCCATAGCTACCTTCTGAAATGGCTCCTCAATCACAGGCAAAGGCATCAAAGGAGCTCTCATCTTGTCTCCTGCCTTGCCTACCTTTTGGCACTGCTCACAGGTCCTGCAGTACCCTGTTACATCTCTGGAAATTCCAAGCCTATAGAAGTTTTGCATAATATGCCTCTTTGTACATTTTATGCCCATATGACCTGCAAAGGGAATATCATGGGCTATGGCTAGAAACGCCAGATGGTAAGCTCTAGGCACTACCAACTGCTGTACTCTCTCACCTTCTAGCCCTCACTCAGGGGTCCACTCTCTGCATAGTAACCCTTTGTCCCAGTATACAGATTCCCCCTTCCCTTGAGAATCAGGTGCCTCCCTAGCTACCTGCCTCAGGCCTTGCAATGTAGGGTCTGAGAGCTGAGCCTGTCTCAACTCTCTCCTTGTAACCCTTCCACATGAAGTCTGGAATCCTCTGACAGTGGTGGCTTATTGTTAGTCTGGGTACTACTACTCACTTCTACCTTTGCAGTTACCCTGTCCAAGGGAACATCAGTACCCACAAGCAGCTGTGGCTCACCTTCAGTCTCACTGCTACAGAGTCGCTCCCTCCCTGAAGTAACCACCTCAGCAGTCCTGGCTGCAAGTATGCAGTCTGTCTGGGTCTCCTCCAAGCTACCAGACCCACGTGCTTGTCTCCTAGCCTCACTGCGTGTAGCTGCATAAGTACATAGTACTGCCTCATCCAAATCCTTCCCTCTCAGGACATCTGCTGGATGGTAGTTCCATACTCCGGTTGTCTCAAGACAACCCACTATTGGCATTTTGTCTTTACCACTTACTGGCTCCCTCACCTTTGGCTCCCCATCTTGCCTCCATGGACACCTGTATGCCACATGGCCCCACTGGTTGCATTCAAAACATTTAAATCTAGCTCCTGGATGTGTACCTGGACTAGTGGCTTCCCCTGTTACTGGCGGTTTGGTTGGAGCAGTCTGTGCTGCCCACCATGGGTTTCTTTAGACCCATGAGCAGTACTGGGGGGGGGGTCCCCTTCCTGTGCAGGGCTGCCCTGCTGGCCAGGCATTGGTCTCCCTCCTTCCCCAACTCATCTGAAGTAACACATTGTCCATCAGCTAACCAGATCATCATATCCTCAGGCAAAGTGCTAATGGCTTGTTCCCTCACCAAAAGGTCTGCCAGCCCTTCAAAAGTGGTGACCTGACATCCACTCACCCAGCTATGAAAATAAGTGCTCAGTTCAACAACATATTCACATACATTTTCATCTGCCTTGCATCTATGCTCATGAAACCTTTTCCTATACATTTCAGGTGTTAGCTTAAAACATTGTAACATACATTTCTTTACAGCAGTATAATCAAAACAGACAGAGTCAGGCATTTGTGATATACAAGTTACAGCTTTCCCATGGAGTAAAGGGGTCAGGAACCATACCCAGAGCCTTTGGTCAACACTATACTGTTTGCATACCCTTTCAAACATGTGAATGAAACTATCAAAATGATCCCCCTCTTTAAATTGCAGAAGAAATTACTGACCTGTTGTGCTTCTGGGGTCCAGTTACTTCCTTCCCCATTACCTCCATGACTCTGGCAAAGAGTCAGCATTTCCCTCTCATGCTTCCTCTGACACTCCCTTTCTTCGTCTTCTATCTCCAAATGCCTGGCCTCCAACTCAAGTCTCTTTAGCTCCAGCTGGATTTTTAAGTCCACTGCAGAAAGGTTGAGCTGTCCATTCCCTGAGGATATTGTATCTCCACTGCCAGTCTGATTGTCCTTCGCAGAAAGGTTGAGCTGTCCATTCTTTGAGGCTATTGTATCTCTACTGCCAGTCTGATTGTCCTCCTGGATGCTGTTTATTGATGCAGCTGTAACCAAGGCTGCAATCAGGTCTGCCTTAGTCATGTTTCCATGCACCAGTCCCCTAGCCTGGCACATCTCAACCTGCTAGCTTTCCATACTCCTGTGCTGACATGCTGCCTGCTCTCCCTGACTAACTAAGCTAACAAAAGAAATAAAACAATTGTGATCTGAACTCTGAGTATACACTGCGTGGCTGATTGAGAGTACAAAACACTTTCAGAGATTACTGTACATAAGCTACAGGATTCACTCTACCCACACCACTGCCAAACACTTGTGAGGATATCTTATCTCAACCACTGCCACCACTTGTGATGACTGTGCCCTGGCCCAGCAATCAAGGATCCTCAATACTCACCACTAACATCAGGGAGGTAGTCTCATAGAAGAGGAAAGGATAACTAATACACACAATAAAGTACAATTTCCCTTAAGTGCACCCAGAGATCACAGTCAGTCTGGGGCTGGTTGCTCCCTTGCTCTCCAGGTCCCCAATAAGACTCCTCACTAGCACAGCTATAGGGTCCAGATCTCAGCCTAGCTGGCAAGCTATCCTCCAGTACCCTCTCTTTCCAATCAGTGCTTCGTGTCCCTGCCCAGGTAGTTGACACACACAAACATTTTGAGATAAGTATTTATACAACTTCACAGATACTCCTGGGAAAGGCTGACACAGATGCTCCAGCTGTGCCCCTTTACCCAGACTATATGGTAGTAATTCCTGCCACCACCAGCTAAATAATTATCAGCTACCCAAAGGCCCTTAAAAGGGTGTTCAATTATTACTGTGCAATATTATTATCCAATTGGTAATATGACTATTCAGTCTAAGGCTTATTAGAGTGGCCTATTACGATAACCTCTATAAACATGCAATGTACTATAGAGCCTACTTTGTCTCTACACAAACCAGCCACAGGTAAAAGTTTTTAAAATATTTAATAATAAATAATTAAAACACAAGACAATACTACTACACCACAGATATATCTAAGAGTTCAGAGATCACACAGAAACTTAAAATAATACAGTAGGATAGGTCTGATGCCAAAGAAAAACACAATCTAAGTTTCTAATCTTTAGCTAATCTTAAGATAAAACACAGTGCTGTAATCCTACTTACATGCATAAAGAGCATAAGCAGTACTGGAACTGATGGTCCAAGACAAATGATTTAGTCTCTCACTGAACAATAGTTTTTTAAAACACTAACAAACAGCTCTGCTAAGGCCTTCCCAAATTACATAATTTTGATACTTAGGTTTTCCCAGTATTCACATATCTTGACACTTAGTCTGGAGTTCCCAGGCAAACAAACTGCATTATTTAGCAAGCTAACACCTACTCAGGAAACTATAGCAATAAAAGACTGTTCACATATATACTCTAACAGTTATCCCTTAAGTTAGTACAATAGAAAGAATGTGTTCAGCCAGATGCTTCTGCACCACTTTTTTTAGATAATTGTAACTTCAAAGAACATTTGAAATGCTTGGCTTGATTTTCCTTACAGTAGATGGCAATGTTGCAACAATCTTGAAGTTCACATTTTACAGTGTTTTATTTCATTTAAAAACACAAGCCTGTATTTTACATTCATTTATACAAATGACAGAATTATGTATCAAATTCTATTTGACTAGGCTGGCAGCCTTAATCCATCTTTCCCCAATTTTCACAAGTTCCTTAACTGTTTGTTATGCTTTTATTTACTGCAGAGTTCCATACATTGCTGATACAACAAACTGCAAATGCTATGCTTTTATTTACTGTACAGTGCTATACATTGTTTGTTCCACTTTTATTTATTGTTAATTTCCATACATTGTTTACGTCAGCCAACAATTCACATCTGTTTCACATTTAGTTTCCATTCAGTATCATACATTGTTTATATATCAGCCAATAATTCAAGTTTGCTACAATTTTATTACTATACGGTTCCATATAGTGGGTTATGCATTAGCCAACAATGCATTAATTAATTTATTTATTTATTTATTCAGTTTGGTAACCGGGGAGGTCCACTGGGCTGGGGAGCCCATTTTCAGTGGAGGCTCAGGGAGAAAAGCTCCACAGAAGGTTTATTAGATGTTCGTTCGTACATGTTCGTACACATGTTCGTTATGCCTTTATTTTCTGTACAGTTCAGCACATTGTTTATATGTCAGACAACATGTGCCCGTTACACTTTTATTTACTTCCAGTTCCATTTATTATTTACACGTCAGCCAGCAATGCTTCTGTTACACTTGTATTTAATGCGTAATTCCCTACCTTGTTTATGTCTGTTACTCTTTTATTTATTGTACAGATCTACAAACTGTTTATACATCAGTCAAAAAATATGTTTGTTATGCTTTTATTTTCTACAAAGTTACTTACATTGTTTATATGTCAGACAACAGTACATCTATTATGCTTTTATTGTCTTTATAGTTCCAGACATTGTTTATACATCAGACAACAATACTTCTCTTACACTTTTATTTAATTAACAGTTCCATAAATTATCAGATTTTTAATGCTGTCTGATTCACTTCACCTTGCTCTTGAGTGGGGAAGAGGCATTTGTGCTATAATGGCATTTTAAACCTCATGTGAGTCTACACAGGGTTACTGGGGTAGAGCATGGTTGATATTGTGTAGAGTGCCAGTGCCTTTATGTGTTCTCCCTTTTTTAATTTCTCCATGTCTTTTGGGTTTCTAATACCATGGTTGGAAGTCAGAATATGATTAAAGTCCATCAAATTAGTATTGTTTCAGCCTTTGACTTTAGCCAAAAGTTCTCTTCGCAGTACCCGCAATGTGCCCAGAATTCACTCCTTCTGCAATTCATATGGAGTTACATGTATTGGTAACATATCTAAATATGACTATACATTTTTTATGAGATCCATTGCTCCTACTACTATTGGAACTATCAGGGTACTCTTCTTCCACACTGCCCCTGTTTCTGCCTGCAAATCCTTGCATTGTATGACTATGTGTCTCACTGTAGTCACTAGGTGTAGCAATTTCAATGATCAATGCTACTTTTGTCTTCTTTTCCTAGACTACTTTATCTGGTTTTCTTGCATCCATTATTTGAAATGTTGGTAATGGGTGATCCCATGTGACATAAAATTCAACATTTTCTATAATGCTTTGTGGATCATGTTTCCAATGCTTCCCAGCTACTTCAGTAGTGTTATGTTTGCACTTTCCCCAATGCAACAGTCTTGCCACATTATTATGCCTTTCAGTATGCATGTCTTCGGTCATTAGTGCATTATACCAAGCAACAAGAGGTGCAACAGTTTCCAATTCTGTTTTACACAACCTGCATTTGCCGGTTTCTCCAATATGTTCAATGGAATTTGTAAACCAAAGTGTATGTAGTCCACTTTTCTGGGCTGCCAATATTAACCTTTCATCTTTTGGTTTAAATTCATCTCTCCTTAACCATTCCTGTGTAAAATCCTGATCAACATGAGGTTGTTCCATGAGTTTTCTCTACTTGCAATTCTATTTATGCATTTTTCACAGGTTTTATCTTCTCATCTGATCCTTCACCTTATATTCTTTCTCTTGTTTTTTTTTTTTTTTTATTTGGCACGTTCAGTCGCTGCCTGATTTTTATCTACTTCTGGTTTGATTTCCATTCCCACTTGACACCGATATACTTCTGCTAAACTAAGCAGGGAAGTCACCTTAGACTTGTTCTCCTCATGTTTTAAAAATTTCTCTAGGTTTTCATCTTGTGAGGTCAGCAAATATGTATGCAGTCCTACAACTGCAGATCAATACATGTAATCAGTTTCGAGGAGGACCATATCTCCTTCATAATGGGGAATATATAATCTTGGTACAAATTGATTTTTATAAATCATTTGCTAAGCATGAAGCCTGTCCAAATGATCCAATACATTTTGAGGCCAGTCAGTTACCCCAAAACTGTAAGTTAGAAAAGGAAGACCAAATTGATTTATAGCTTGGACTTTGTTCCTAGATGTCAGAGCTGTTTTTAGTAGTAATTTTAGTCTTCTAAAATATTCCATACTAATTGTTATTCACACTTGTTCATGTTATATTGTTGATCCTTCATCAATTCCCAAATATGTATAAATTCCCTCTTGCTCAAGTTCTTTTATATCAAATTACTGTCCAAGACTGATATTTTCTTGTGCTGCAGCTTTCCTGCTTTAAAGGTTGCTTTTGCACATTTATCAAGACCAAATGACATTCTTATATAATCTGAGAAGGTTTTGACTACTTGCAGTTGTGCTTTCAGTTGCTCATCTGATGAACTATACAGTTTTAAATTATCCACAAAGAGAAGATGAGAAGTCTTTACACTTTGTTATTTTTTATGGCCAAATTATTGCCATGACCTACTCTATTAAGTAGAGAGCTTAGCAGGTTAAGGGCGAGACAAAAAAGCACCAGTGACAAAAAGTCACCCTGGAATATCCCCCTTTTAATTTTAATCCCTGGGATAATGATTTGTCCTTTATCACGGCTTAGATGCCAAGTGGTTTGCCACTGTATCATGGTTCCTGTAATGTAATTGATCAATGTAGAGTGCATCTTATATATTTATAAGCACTCTTTTATCCATGAATATGAGATGCTGTCAACTGCTTTTTTTGTAGTCTATCCATGCCATACTTAGATTTCCTTTTTTACCATTCTCCATTATGACTTTATTTAGCAACAAATGATCCTTTGTTCCACATGACTTTCTTTTGTTACCCTTTTGTTCTATTGCCATGACTGAGTTTTCTTCTAAATGACTATAAATGATTGAGTTTTCTTCTAAATGACTATAAACTCTGTCAGCATCAGTTTCAGTGTATAGTTTATATATTGTTGGAAGACAAGTTGTTGCTCTATAGATTCTAGGATATTTTGCAGGTTCACTCTTAAGGAGGAGTATCATTTCTTCTGTTGTTAACCAGGTCGTTGCCTGTTCAATGTGTGCATATAAATAGCTCTTACCCATGGCTAAATCCTCATGTAAAGATGTTAATACATTAAGCCAGAAGTTAGCTACTACATCTGGGCCTGGGGTTTTCCATTTAGGAGTTTTTCTTACATTTGTTTCAATTTCTCTGACCATTACTTCATCTCTTTCATAATTGTACATTTGAATTTCTTACTCTTTCTTTTACTTCTTGTATCCATTCAGCAACTTTGTTGTATTCCACAGGATCTTCATACATATTTCTCCAAAATGTGTCTATTTCTTCTTTTTTTGGTGGTGTTTCTATTCCTTTTGTCTTATTTCACAATTCTCGATAAGGCTTTTTTGGATCATCAATAAATCGCTTATTTTGTACTTTTCCTTTATATTTATCTACATATGTTCTATGTGTTTCTGCCTGTGCTGATATCTTTAGTATATTATTTGCAATAGTGTATGATAGACCCTGGTCTGTTCTGATACTGCGTATTGCTTTTATCATGTCTATCTTTCTGAGTATTTTTGCTGATCTTTTTCCTCTTCTTTACTTTTCTAACAGTGACACTTCTTGTCTTAATTACTTTATAGTTTTCTCTATTCGATACTTCCATGATGGCATTTGATTTCTCCCCTTCCTTTCCTGTACTGCCCTGTGTTTTTGTGCTAAGACTCAGTTATTAATTTAGCTGCACGGTAATATATCCTGTTTACTTCTGTTATATCACATGAAATTCTAAGAACAGTCTTGATTTCTGTGTTCATTTGGTTTATCAAACTTCTAACATTGTGGGTATGTTGACTTTCTGTAGTCTATTTTTTTCAGTGATCTTAATACGTCTATCCATTTCTATTAAATTAAGCAATTCTTCCTTTAGATCATTTTCTTCTAAACAAAGGGCACATTCTTTGTTCTCCATTTCCTGCAGGCATTCTAGAGAAAGTTCCAGAAAATCTTCCTGTGTTATATTCTCTTCAACTTCACCATGTGTCATCCATTGCTCTTTTATATGGGAGCTCACTGGTCTATCACTCCACAACATTGATTACATCAGAGTTGCCACAATTTCCTGTTCCTTCCCTTGCTGTGCAACTCCAACTGAACTTTTGTACTGTTTTCCTACTGAAGGCTCCAAAGTATCTTCATGTAGCAACTGGTCAGATGCTTCCTGCTCCACTGGTTTCTTCTTAATTTGGGAATTCATTATTCTATCATGCTGTGATGTTATCAGAGTTAGATTTTCTACACTAAATACTTCACTTTGCAGGTAATCCATCAGTTTCTATTTCTTTAACTTCTGCATTACTAATCCTCTTTTCTACTATCTGTTTTTGTATTTTTTGTATTGTAAAGTTTTCCATACCTGAATGCTTTTGCCTGTATTTACCTTCAAGTACCTTTGGTGGTGCTTTTTTGTATTGATTAATTTTGCTTTCTCCTTTGCATAAATATTGCACCTTATTAAATCTATTTGCCTTTTCCATGTCCATATTTCTTCTTCAGATGTCTCCTGCTCCTTGTGATTCTCCTTACTTGGGGGGCTCGTTGTTTCATCATGCTGTGACATAACATGTGTTAGACTTTCTACACTAATTTCTTTACTTTGCATATGTCCTATAACTTCAGCTTCTATTTTTTAACTTCTGCTTTACTAATCTTCTGTTCTGTGTTCCCCTTTTGTGGTCTTATTTTTTGTATTGTGAAAATTTTCAATATCTAGGTTCCTTTGTTTGTATTTCTCTTTGAATATCTTTGGAGCTGCTTTTTATTAATTAATTTGGCTTTCTCCTTTACATAAATATTGCACCATATCAGATCTCTCTTTCTTTCTTTCTTTCTTTCTTTCTTTCTTTCTTTCTTTCTTTCTTTCCCATGTCCATATTTCTTTATTATACCTTTCTAAAATCTCTAGATGTTATTCTTTATATTTTTGCACTTCCTCAATTGCTCCTTTTTCCAAACATCAGAATGTTTCTTGGTCTATTTAATGTTTTCCATGAATCTGTTGTATTATTGAAAACAAGTTTTTATTTGAAACTTTTGACAGTTTTTCTTGTGCAAGTATTTTTCTTTCCACTTATTTCTCTCTTGATCTTTTTATATAACTTTTGTCTGGAAATTCTGTGCTTCTTGCATAATAGTAACAATACATAATTTATTTCTTATCCTGAATAGTCCACTCTATCATCTTCATGGTTTGTTTTTTGGCCTGTCAGGTTTTGTGATTTTTGTGGAATACTACTTCCTTCTACAACACAGGGGATACCCCCCCCTTAGTCTGGCCTAACCCCATTGTATGAATGTTTCCATGTTTTGAGGATTCTACACTGTCATTTTTTCCAGTCCTGACTTATACAAGGTGTTTTGTACACTTAACTACTGACTATTTTTTAATTTCCTGCATGCCTTGTATATATGTGGGGTTCAGTGTAATAGAGCAAGCTCACCTCTAATGAATTCTAGGAGTTCTACTCCTATTCACACTGTCAGTCAGGCAGAGTGTATGTTTTTGCCTTCTGATGTGCTTGTTGACATTGTCATAATCTTTGCATTCCTTCCTACTGCTATGAATGATGATTGCAAACACTACACTACCTGTTTTGTATCACTTCTGCTTGCTTGGTTGACCACAAATTCCATCAAACTTGCATCAGGTTAAACAAGACTGTTTAAACAATAAGACTGAACACCAGCACTGAACTGCCCCTCACTCTTTCTGTTCTAGCCTGTGGCTAATCTTATACAAATATATATATCACTGCAGATGAGTTTTGACAGGTAAGTCTCTGGTGATACCTGAAGCCCAGTAAGCAACATTTAGTTAAAAAACTGGGAAAGCAAGTATATGCAGAAAGCGAAGGAAAATGACTTTAGGTAAAAAAATTAAAATAAAGTTTCACTGTGTAAACTTTACCTACATAGTGACAGTCCAATCATGGAAAAAAAACATATAAAAGATAAAAGCACTGAACTAAGAAAGGGAATAATAAGATAGTACAGCATTTGGCTTTATATCTCAGGATAGAGACCTATCTGTCAAATGTTCAAATGGATCTAATTTCTAAATTTTGAAAATATTGTTACTACCACTATGCATTCCTTTTTGATGAGGCATGACTGATTAGAAGCTTCATTTCTAATAAAGCTATTTTTATTTCATATTGTGGACAGTAAAACATCTGCTGACAGTACCAGGATTTAACTTCATATACCTAAGAAAAACATTTCCTGATTAGACATTAAAACATGCTGAAAAGATTGTCAACAAGTCCCATATTCAGAAATGAATTGATAGCAAAATAATATTTATAGTGGGCAATTTAATCAGAGATGAAAAGGCATCTTTTCTTTTGCAATGATGCAGCTCAATGATATGAAGTCAGTTTTAAATACTGAAATCTTAGAATTCAATTTTATTGGTCAAATGGCTACCAACTGAGTTTGCACGGAAACCTAACAAAACAGTTTTCTTTTACTGATTAATAGCAAGCTAGACAGCTTTGCTCTTCCAATAACTTACAAGAGTCTAATTATGTCTAAAAACACATCCCATGCATTTTGCTCCTTACTTTGCCAGCTAGAGTGTAATCATGAACTATAGCAAGAGATGCAATGACAGCTGGAAATCCTTGGAAGCTAGCAGCACACATATGAAAAACACACACACACACACACACACACACACACATATATATATATATATATATATATATATATATATATACTGCTATCTAATTGTCTTAAATGTGCAGCTGAAAATCCTTTGGAGATAGCAACATACATTTGAAATAAAAACTTATATGCATGTCATACTGTTGTATAACTGTCTTAAATGTGTATTATTATTATTCATTACAGTTCATTTATTGTGACTGTTTCATATTAAAACACAAGTGTTCCTTTAAATAGACATTTGTTACATTTATTCCCTATCCTTATGAAGACACTGGTACCTTTTTACTGTCAGTTTAACTTGGTGATTAATATATCTATCTTGCTGGGACTGTAAGTATTGTTAATTACTACAGACTTAGCTCATTTAGAGGCCAAACTTACAGACATTTAAATGAAAAAGTTCAAAGACGAGTTTTCCATGCCACTGAAAAAGGGCTTACGTTTGTTGCCAAAAGGAAACCAAAGATCAGTGCTGCATCCCCAGCAAAGAAAAACAAACGTTATTAAAAAGAACTACATATGAACATCTGGAAACATGCTAAAACAGAACCGCAGATAATAAATCCACAAACCATAATGATGAATTAAAAAAATGAACAATATAGCAACATAAACACTAATATATCATCTCTAGCTAAAGTGTTAGCTATAAAATATCAAATGCATTATATTCTCTTTTATCTACAGTTGAAACATATATCATATTCCACTAAAGAAGGTAATAAAGAAATTATAAGCACATCGAGCGTCTACCTCATGAGCACAGCATTTTCTGTATTTAAGGAACCAAAGCAAGGGTTAGCTGAAATACTGTCTAGCTACTAGGCTCCATGGCATGTTGAAAACACAGACATTAAACATAAATCTGAGTACAGTAACTGCAGATTCCTTGAAACAATAAAGAGGAAGTGCAGACCCTCAGCCATAATGTGTACGTGGTTAGTAACTTTTTAAAGGCATACATATTGCAGAACCTAAAATACAGCTAAAGGCAGCAGACTGAACTCAAGTAACTGACATACTGTACCTGACTGCAGCATTTGATATGAACAGTTGCATGATGTTCCAGAATGGAACAACATGAGAAGGGGAAGAGCGTAATTAGTTAACAGGCCTGAGCAGATGGGAAATGAAAAGTAATGATTAAAGACAATGGTAATACATGCCCAGGGGTGAGGGTGCTATAGGGTCAGTAGTTCTTAGTGCTTTGCAATAGAAATACTTGTTAGTTTTAATACTGCTCTCATGTCTTGTAATTTGTTGAACAGCATGTACATGAAAATGCAAAGATTTCTGTAATACGACTAATCACTTGTGATAGTATTGTATGAATTCCAAATGACAATAGTATGTTCAACTGAGTAATAATAGCCACATAATTAAAGATAACAATCATCAGCTAGAAATACTGAAGTCAGAATATTGCCCTCACTCTAAAGTATAGTGACCTTTGAGTTGATTATATTAAGTCCAAGGGTGGCAAGGTGTAAGGGTAATTTCCCCCGGAAAATAAAAAATTAGTGTTATATTCAAAAGTAGTATCAAACCCTTTTTTGTTATCAACACAAATTTTGATATTTTCCACATTACACTCTAGGAACCTGGCAATTTGAATTTTCCACTTATTCCCCTAGTGTAACCATCATGATAGAGCATCAGCAATCTTTTACTTCAACATTCTGAACACTGATCACCTATCGGATGACAAACAGGAGGGCTCCTGTAAAATGTTTTGGTTCTGCTTTTATAAAGTTGCAGTGCTAACTTGTGATACCCTTCCTTTTGTGAAGCTGCAGTGCTAACTTGTGTTACCCTTCCTTTTGTGAAGCTGCAGTGCTGAAATATGAATGTGAAGGCACATACAAATGCTTTCAGTATGCAATTGTTACTTAACTGCACTCGTATCTTAGCATCGTATGCATTTTTCAGAACTATATAGATGTCAAATATAGTGCAAATATATTTTATGTATTTATTCACAGTTATGCAGTATGATCAGAATTAAAACCTAAACATGATCTTTTCTTGCTTTATTTAAGAAATGACCTACCTGAATCATCTTCATCATCATCGACCCCCCATTGAGTCAGGATGCCATGTCAGCTGTCACTACCTTTATCAAGAGACATGCTCTCCGATGTCAGACCTTCTGTTATACAACCCAACCATTTCTTGATTGGACATCCGCGCCTTCTCTTTTCTTTTTTCCCGTCTGTTACAAGATGCCTCCTGCTTTCCTACAGATGTGGCTGAAGCCCAGTGAGATTTTCTCTTTGACCATTTCTATAATTAGGGTTACTTTGACTTCTGCTCTGATGCTCTCATTTCTTCATCTATCCCATAGTGTGCATCCTACCACCCATCTCAGGCAATTCATTTCCATCACCTCTAGTTTTCTCATCTGCTCTGCCTTACTGCCCAGGTTTCTGTATCATACAGTAGTACTGGTTGCACCACTGCTTTGTACACCTTACTTTTCAGCTTTTTTTGGCAGTCAGAAGAATGTCACATAATACCCATTAACACCGTGTCTCATTTGACTACAACAACCCTGTTTCAAGCATTCTCCTGAGTCACCCTAACGTGAAGCTGTTAATCTATCGTAATTATTTCCATTTTATCTCAATTTTCAGCTTCTTCTGATTTCCCCCTTTCCTCCCATGATAGCTGTCTTGTCTGTACTCACTTTCATCCCATATGCCTTCCAGGGTCTGAGAACAAAATGTTACATACTCAGCCTGACTTATTTACTGAAATACCATTTTGCGGTATCTCGGCCACTATGTAATCCATCAGTAATCAGTGATAAAACTAGTAGACCAGATGGACAATTTTGTAATGAAGAATAAAGATATATTTTCCAGAAGATCTTTTTTTGTTCACATAGGATCTCATTACGCTCTAGCTATGCATGTAATGTATCACATCATTACTAGCATACTCTTCTGCCATCGCTTATAGTAAACTTTGCAGAACAATACTTACTCATCATGAAACTAAGTTTGAAGCATAATATTAACACTTCTTTTCATTTTATCCTTATTTCTCATGCTTTCTTCACCTTTTATAAGCCATACTAAGATTCTTGTACCAGCTTTTTCTACTCTGTAATTACTTTGGATGTTCTCCTCTTCACAGTCATTTAAGACATACTGACATTCTTGTACAGACTTTCCCAATCTCAAATTATGTATTACTTGAACATTATATGATACCAAAAATGGAATGCACCTAATGCAATTATTGTATAGTTGCACAATCAAGTTTGACATATATGCAAAATATTAGATAAGAAAGGGGGGACAAAATAAAAAAAAATAGAAATATTAAGAAACACTAATATTAAAAGGTAAAATTAAAAGAAAAACTGTGGGGAAAAGATTTGGAGTATGGTGTGTGCGTGTGCGTGCGTGTGTGTTTATGTTTGTCTATTGCATTACTGCTGTATTAGTATTAGTCTATTTTGCTGAAGCATTGTTGTATTATTGCTGTATTCATTCACTTACATATCTTTTTCATTCACCTCTGCAGTGTTCATTTCTTTTTTGTTCTGGTGCTGCGGTAGCGTTGTCGCCTCATAGCAAGACATTGTCCCGTTCGATTCTCAGCTAGAGCGTCTTCTGTGTGGAGGCATACGTAAATGGGGCATGCCTTCGTTGAAGGTTGTGCATCAGGGCTGGTAACCCGGTGCAGAAAAATCCAATACCAATCATTAGCGGACCGGAGTTCCGCTGTAGCGACCCCTTACCGGGAAAAGATGAAAGACACAAACATCACATCATCTTCCATTGATTTGCACTGTTTTCTGAGGTCATTTAAACAAGATTCATCAGACCAGAAGTATATGAAAATAAAATAGCTCTCAACATAGTAAAACATATAACTAATATTTTCATAAAATGCTTATGTTTTCTTACACTAACATCAAATAGGCAATTTAAAATAGATGGCAATTAATAAATACATCCTATCACAAAGTTTTAAGCATGTATAACTTAAATTATTTAATTTGTGAATTGTGATGTACTTAATAATATCTAAAGGATAAAATCTATACCTTATGTAATCTTAAAATGGCAAAGAAGAATATTGATGGTAATGGACCACTGCTTAGCTTATGTTCCTACTCTACACAGTAAAATAACTCTCACAAACAAATGTTACATTCAACAATAAGTCTTATAGATCAAACTTAATTATTTTCAGTATCAATTAACTAACTGTACAAATTCATCCATCCATCCTCAATCCCTTTTTCCCATTTTACACATGGGGTCAGGGTGTGAGTTTACAAATAAATGAATAATATCAGTAAATTATGTCTTATGAATATAACTTTTATATATATTTTCAGAAATCTGTGGCAAGATCAAGGCGAGATAATAGATATTACCTTAATTCTATTGAGGGGCTAACTATTAAACCAAATACCTTTTTAATAGGGGTCTTCAATCACCCAAGCATTTTCTGGCAGATTTACACCTCTAAAAATGGATACGATCAGCATTTCCTAGACTTGGTTAATACTAATACACTGGAGCAAATTGTAAAGTACCTCTCTAAAGGCACTATTGTCCTTGACCTGGGCCTAATCAACCTTGCCCCCGCCAGAGTTTTACCAGCATTTAAACATCTGCACAGAAAAAGTCTGTACCTGTCGACTTTAAATATAATGAAAAAAAATTAGGAATAAACCTGTCTGACTGAACTCCCATATTAATAAACTACCACAAGACCACACTGAAGCATGACAGCAAAGAACCTGAGAACCCTATTAGAAACTGTAAAGCAGAGTATGAACTTAGGTCAGTACAGATACCAATGGAAATTACAACTCTTTCCTTAGCTATGTCAGGAAATTAAGGAGCGATGTTCAACAATACACTAGACTTATCCAGAATATTATCACACATTCAAATCCCAAAGATATAGCCAACATATTAGCAGACAAAGTTTGTGTTAACTTAAACCAACCTTCTCACACAGTTGCTCCCCACTAGCCCTGAAAATTTAGTTTCCCCATAACCATTTTTGATCAAGTCTTCGAATCCCTCTGAAAGACTAAAAGTAATGTTTCTGTGGGCCCGGTTAACATACCAGACCATATTTTCATCAGTGCCAAGTATACATTAACGGAGCCTCTATGTAAGCTGCTAAACTACAACCTATCTATAGGGTTTGTCCCTGATGCCTGGAGAACAGCCACTGTGATTCCTCTAAACAAGGGTGGCTTCTCTACAGATGAAGAAAATTATAGACCCATCTGCCACACCAGCCTTCTATGTAAAGCTATGGAACGTATCAGAGCTGGTCTCTCCTGAAAATATGCTACTACCCTAGTGGGACTAACCTGGTCAACAAAGGATAACTAAATAAATAAATAACTAAATAAATAAATAAATAAATAAAAATAAAAGATTCATTTATGCAGGCATAGGCAACTTAACAACTCTAGAACCCGCTCAGTTTAATTGTGTGTAAGGCAGGTCCTTTCTCCTGAACCTATTAAACTTCCTTGAAATGGGTACAGAGGCTATGGACAGGGGTCACACTGTATGCACTGATTATCTGGTCATGGTAAAGCCTTTTGACAATATCTCCCTTGCTGGTATTATTGAAAAATTAGACAAGTTTAATCAAAACCTCTGTGTTTTTCACTGGATTGCAAGCATGCTATCTAACAGAATCAATGTTGCTGGTGGTCTCCCTGAGAATAAAATTATAATTAGTGGGGTATCTCAGGGATCAGTGTTGTCTCCTCTCCTGTTTGGCCTTTATTTTGCAGACCTCCAAGCCAGTATCTTTGAAGTGTGGTTGACCATGTTTGATGGTGACTGCAAGTTGGACGCTGTTATCCAGTCATTCATTGATAACTACTTTGAAAAGGCCTAGAATATGAACTTACCGGGTGTACTGAAAAGAATCTCAATGTAAATGCAAAAAAGTCCAGCATAGTAGCATTCAGCAAAAAAGCTGTTCCCACCTAGTATCTTATAAGTAGTACTCCTCTTAAAACAGGTATGGTCATAAAAGACCTGAACACTTAATGTGGACAGTTCTCTATCATTGAATCATTATTTTTCCACCATAGTCAGTAAATCCTTCTATTTGGCCAAGTTTATTTCCAAGGAAAAATCTTCATGGTCCAAATACAGCATCTTACCACTATACTCTTCCCTTATCTGACCGATCATCATATACAATGCTCCCTTTGGTATATACAAATCCAAACAATCACCTCAATGATTTTCAACCAAAAAAATTAAAGGCTTTAGATCCTTCAACTGTCCCAATAGATTATCACGACTTTCCTTATACTGTGACCTATACACACACACACAGACACACACAGACACACACACACACACACACACACACACACACACACACACACACACACACACACACACACACACACACACACACACACGCACACACACAGATCAACACATAGATATAACTAAATACATGTACGGATGCATATACAAGTATATATGAGAACATAGAGACAAAAGGTTGCAACCCACACACACGCGCGCGCACACACACACACACACACACACACACACACACACACACACACACACACACACACACACACGCGTGCGCACACATGCACACAGACACACAGAGACACACACACACACACACACACACACACACACACACACACACACACACACACACACACACACACACACACACACACACACACACACAGCTGCCATCTTGTAAAGTGCCAGTATAACACAAGACAGGGGCTAAGACAGTGTGAACCACACCTTCTGAGCTACGTCATCAGCATGGCTACCCCATGCAGCCATATAGGGGTAGTACCTATGAAACTGATAGCAGTGTCAAAGTTGGTTTACTGACTGCACTGAAGCAGTCACGTGCACTTCCACATTTCTTTCTCAGATCTATAGCTTCTTTTGCTTATTGAAGAGAATACCACATGCAGTCTAACAAGTGGACATGTATTTCTCTGCTTATATTGATATTCACAGGAATGTACTGCCAGTGCTGGCAGAATTTCATTGTGGGAGTAATTTAAGACATTATGACAGCATAGTAAAATTTTTGTGCTGGTTATATTATTTTATAGTGCCATAATTGTTAATGTTGCTAAAACATTTAATAAAAGTTTTTTTTTTTATTTCATTATTGCCCCCTTTGATGTCAGTATCTACTAGTAAGTGATAAGGTATGCATGGCTTGATGGAAGCAGCTGGATAGAGTATAGTGCGTTTCTACTTAACTGATAACATACTAGATAGATTTTCCTAAAGGTATGGCACACTTAAGTCTGGTTGAGAACTGCTAAAAATGGGCACACACGTTCTTGAACTTAGTGCCCCTAAATGCAGCTCATCCATGAGAAGCAAAAGTCAGTTTACACATTTGGTAAGAGGTACACCAAAGTGCAGCGATGTGATTCATAGATCTCAGTTTAGCTGAGCTTTGTTTTTCATAAGAACTATGTAAATAGGCCACAATTCACAACAGTCAATAGTCTTACAGTCATCATTTTTTACTGTGCTTAGCCAGGTTTAATGCTGCCTGAGCTGGAAAATAAAACCAGTAGAACAAAAATTTTCAGTTAGAAATTAGTGAAAAATTAAGCAATGCTTTGAATGTGCAATGAGCAAATGCACAGTGACATTCGCTCATTGCAGATTTGGCATTTTGGGGCGGATTGGACTATAGTGAGGATCGGAAAATTGACCCTTTCCCCACTGTAGTGTGATCTTGGAGTTAGTATATTAAAGTGGGGGGGTGTGGAGGGTGCAGGAGGGCTTCCCCCTGCATTACACTTCATTACACTTCGTATTCAACTTTTATGTTCTTAAATCAGCAAATCTGCTTTTTGATTTGCTGATTTTTGAACATTGGAAACTGTCGTGGTTGTGTGTTTCGTGTATACGATTTGCTCATATGAGCAATCGCACGAGTGATTTTCGCATATGCAAAGGTAAACCTTTTATACAGCTATGTACATGGATTTGCAAGACATATCACTCCTATTGTTTACAGAAAACTTTAGGGGAGGTAACATTATACATTTTGACAATAAGCATTTAAGGCTGTGATAAATGCATGACCAAAGTACAAATGATAGATACTTGTACTAGTCCACTGCTTTAACACTCTTTTTCAGTTATTCAGGATGTCTGATTCTAGTAGTAAAGAATGTTGCAGTTTAGTTAGTTGACGTGGAAGTCTGCTTTCCTTCATTCATTTATTGATGTTAACTTTCTCTATAACATTGCTTTGAACTTAGGTGTCATGACTGAAAGTCTTGTCTCCATTCATTATGTTACTGCTGGCATGCTTTTGCACTGAACTTTGGTGTTAGGGCTGGCAGTCTGTAGTCATGCAATCAGTTTTGGTGATCCTGGGTTTTTGTGTAGGTTTCATGTGTAAAACTCTGGTTTAAGTAAGGACATAAACATAGCTTTTTTCAGGTGACAACAAACATCTATTTCACAAAGGAGGACCAAAACAAGTTGAGAGAGCTACGACATGGAAACAAGTGGTTTTGGGTAAATGCAATTGGGGTAAAAAACGCACATTGATAGAGTGCACAAAGAGGGCCAATGACATGGTGGGATGTGCCAGATCAAAGGCTCAGTAGAACGCAGTTGCTCATAGCAGTACTGGTGTAGCACCTCCAGTACTGATCTCTTTAACAGCTGATGAAGAGTACATTCTCTTCTTAGAAGGAGATGGCTACAACACCAATGAAGATGTCAGAGATGCAGTCAGAGGTGGTGAGGACACCAACACTTATTGACCTCAACAGCAGCCACCCTCATCCAGTTAGGAAGGTTAGTGCATCCCTGATGACAAAACTACATACTTGAAAATACTGCAGAGGACAGCTGTGTACATATAACACAAGACATTTCTTAACAATAGGTGCCTCCATCATTGCTGTCATACAGGAAAGTGGACAGTGCTTGCATGGTAAGTGTGCTCATTACTTACTTGCAGGTAAGTCAGTACTGTGGACCAAGGTCTCAGTAACCATATCATCACTTACTCTTTCACATGGATAACAGCAGAAACCCAAGGTTATATTGTGCCAGCACAGCAGGCAGATGTTGGCAGCTGAATGGATGTTGACAATGATGCCATAACTGTCTGAGTTATGACACAGCCTGAGGACAGTGATACACAGTCACCAAGTGTACTGAGAGGATAAAACACCCCACAGCAGTTGCATAACTCTGCAAGCAGTGACACAGGCTTACAGAGTCAAATAGATGAGGACATTAGATTGTAGGTAGTACAAAGGTGACCCCAGGGGTTGGGAGGGTGGCCTAATGGTTAAGGTGTTTGCCTTACAAACACAAGGTACAGGGTTTGAATCTCACAAGGGATAACTAGCTAGGCTTAAAATGGCTCGCAAGGGCAGTTAGCCTAGTACTAGCCTATGAACCTATGAACCTATGATGTCAACATCAGTGTTTGTTGAACCACAGGAACACCTTCAGGAAACTGATACCATCTCAGAGGTAGCAATATCCACTGTAATGACTGTGCAAAGTGGTGTCAGGCAAAAACACATCACAGCTAGCTTCAGACACATTGAAAGTGTCTTGGCTGCCCAGCAGCAGATATGCTGTGACAATGTTCAGGTAAAGTCCATTGTCACAGAGAGTCAGCTACAGATGGTCATAGTACTGCAGGGAGTACATGAATATTTCCACCAGTACATGGGAATGATAGAGAGCAGGGATAATACCATGATCACACTCATGTAAAGTATGACGGCATACACAGCAGCCATCTCTTCCTTCATACAAACACTAGCCAGGACCTACCAGACTCAAGTTGGAAACACTGGCATATGAGGATGAGGCTGGGACACTAGCTGGACATGTGGGGGTAGAGTAGGCTAAACATCACAGGGTTTGCCAGAAAAACACTGGAACCCACAAAAATGCAGGCAACACTCATCAGGCATCCTCAGTACATATCAGAACTTCTTATTCAAGACCTTGGTGATGCAGCACTGTGAGATCCGTGTCTGTATGATCACCTGTATCCAGAAGGTCAGATCACCGTAGCAACCCAGCATCAAACTCACATGTCAGCACTTTCTCATGATCATGAGCACCATCATCCATGCTAGCCTTAGGGGATGTTATGTAGGACACATTTGATTTATAGTAAGTCAAGACGCACAATGATACTACTGAAAAAATCACAAAGGACAACTGAGCAGCATCTGTTTGATGTGACTGATGTCATTGTTTAAAATAAGAGAAAAGGTTGTCAATCACAAAAAAAAAGATGAAAATTGAAAATGGGGGAGGGGTCTGCAGACTACAATATTAAATAGTTTTGAGGGCCTTCTACACACAGGAATGTATGATTACAGTAGTACAATAAATTCTGCCTGAAACATTAGCACTGCTGCCACTTCACTCTCAGCACTGCTCAAATGATGACTGCTAGTACTTCTGATGATAGAAGGAGAAGTACCTGTTACAGAAGGAATTAATCCGATATGCAGTAAATTAATAGAGAAAATGGTTATTTCTTACATGAAAAACAGTACAGAGATGACAGAATACACCATAGAAAATATAATACAATTTTTCTTTCCTTTTGAACACATCCTCTTAACTTCAAGGTGGAATACTGTGCCAATACATGCTTTCATACACACATTTCTTCCATTTACTGACTGAAATACTTCCTGAGCAATTCTCAGCTAATTAACATACCTGCACAAGTAGTATTACAACTAAACATATGACCTAAATATTTCACTGCAGCCCCCTAAGCTAAACACATACAACAATGCAGTAGAAATATCTGTATTCAGCATTGTGCTTCCTTCAAATGCAATTCACTACATAGATGTCAGTGAACATTCAGGCCTGAAACTGAATATATGTTGCCTCTAAACAAAACAGATATATAAAGCAGATAAGTGTACAGAAAAAAAATTTTAAAGGTAAGAAGGGGTGCCATATATAGTGACAGTAGGCCTTGCACCTCACAGTGTAGGCCACACATAGCACCACATGCATCAATTATAGTCTGTGTGTTTTTTATAATAAAGGTAACACTAACTTAAATGTCCTGGTCCATAGTCATGAACTAGATGCCACATCTTTGCCTGTGCAGTCATATACAATGTATGAGCTTGCCACATGGGGACATGTACTGCTGCTGTCCACCAACTCTATTGGCACTGGTGGAAAGACCAATAGCAGGAGCCTTTACATGGCACTTCACCACCAGACTGGTGCACGATCATGCTGTGCAGAATGCAACATGTGGTAAACTTCTTGCATGCAGTAGCTAGGTCATACTGAAGGGCACCCTTAGACTCATCCAAACAGATCAGACACTTGCTCATTGACAATCCATGTCTGGGAAAGGGGCTGTGTTGTAGTTTTCCTTGGCAGTTCCCCTATGGTTACATATTGGTGCTGTTTGCCATGGTTCAAGTGGGCTGCCTACATCATGTGGAAAAGATGAGATAAAAAAGGTGGGGGAACATAACAGGGGAAGGGAAGGGTAGTTTTGTACTAAGCAATACATTTTCAAAACAATATCTAGTAATCATGGGGCAAACTACCATGCAGGAAGAGGCATTAGAGTGAGTTTGTATGGCAGATGTGAGAATCATGGACACTGCCAGGGTACAGGGCCATCACGATGGTCATGCACCCCAATGTATCACAAACTACCTGGCAGTTGATGGAATGGTAACCTTTCCTATTTCAGTACCATTCCCTGTGGTCATCGTGGGGTCCTAATGATAACATGGGGTGCAATCTATTTCACCAAGCACCTCAGGGAAATTTTGCCATCTCATAGAAGGCATGCATTCTAGTTCAGTCTTGAGGTGACACTAACAGATAAATATATTGATCTACAAGTGTCACAAGTATGTCAGGGAACTGCCAAAGTATCCTTGAGGCAGAAGCCTAAGAAATGTTCAAAGTGTCTCCAGTCTGTCTGAGGCAGAAGCCTGAGAAATACCCAAAGTGTCCCCAGTCTGTCTAAAGCAGAAGCCTGAGAAATACAAAAAGTGTGCCCAGTCTGCCTGAGGCAGAAGCCTGAGAAATACACAAAGTGTCCCCAGCCTGACTGAGGCAGAAGCCTGAGAAATACCCAAAGTGTCCCCAGTCTGAGAAGTCTCCATGGCAAGTACATCCCTTCCTGCGTCTGTATAAACAATAAGGTCTATTTTGTAAAAAAAAAATCAGCAGGGAGGCAATATTTACAGTAGTACACATGGTCTGTCTCCCTAACCCCTTCTTTCCATTAGTAGAGAACATCAGGATGTCACCTCTTCAGGATGCCATACCAATACTGGAAATTCTCACTAAATTAGGCAATTCTCCTGGCATCACTTATTGTCCTTCTAAATGAGTGACAGGCATCCACCTTGTACTGGGGGTCCCTCATAAATGTCTGCTAGCAGGTGCTGTCAGTGGTGCTGACATTGTTGTTGGAGACAGAGCTTTGTCTCCCTACTGCACCACACAAGAGCCCTTCCAAATTCAGCCCTTCCAGAAGCCATAGGTATTTGCCAAGTTGACATCATAAAGGAACTGAAAATGATAGCTGAGTCTCACTGGGCACATCACAGAAGCCATGTGATGTGCATCAATGAGCAGCATGGAAGCATGAGTCTGCCTGATGCCACAGTGCAGTGGAGTGACCATGACAGATATGTACAGAGAGGGGGCGGCAGATATGCAGTCATCAAATATGGCAGTGTGCCACTGTCAATATATAAATAGTACACTAGTATGGCAATGCACCGCTACATGTGGCACCAATGTGATATTGTGCCCCTATAGGCCACTTGCAGGATTACAAAAGCCAGTGAATGCATGTTTTTAATGAAGCTGACCATGGATCTACAAAGGAAGTAGAACTTAGACTGAGCCACATCATGTATGTAGCTCAGAAATATTTTAATGATATTACCTCATTAGCATAACTGCTGCACTATGAGGCTTGCAATAGTGCAATATAAGCCATGGTCACCACTGAAAGGCTCATTGTGCCTTCTACTGCTATCTATACTGCAATCACATAGTGAGCATATATTTTACAAGAGAATAGCAGTGCTTTTTATTCAGTCAAACATGGTAGTAGAGCAGCTGTAGTAAGAGGAGTCAGGACATCAGCAGGTGGGATGCAGAATTAATATGTTTACCAAAATGGGGTGTTCAGCAGCAACCTACAGACTGTGAGACTGGTAGCATGTGGGAGGTTGGAAAGGGGACTGTGAGCAGACAGGTCAGAGGTCTATCATCAGCCCACCTGATAGACAGATGAATGACAGGTATTGCTGCAGTAACCACATTGGGTGGCCACACAGAGAGGGATGTGTTGGAAGGCACACCCTAAAGAAACCTCAAGGAAACAGGTTATTTTATAGAATGCTTGTGTAGTGTAGTGTAATGTTTTTCTTTCCTCTGTAGTCTCCACATGCTCCAGCATGATAGCAAAGAAATGGTGCCGTATTCTTGATGCAGGGAGTTGTGAAACACCCACAATGTACCCTATCAGCTACTGGAAGGTCTTTGTAGCAAGGATGACAATGCTACATATACCATACTGTTGACAGGGACTGGTATGTCACACATCCCACATGATTCTGTGTGAGGACAACACATGTCTATACATTCCCATATATCATCTATAACAAATTCTGGTATCAGAGTGATTAGGGAAACCACAAATAAACAATTACCACTCCAGCTGTAGCCAAAAACCAGACTCTTGAGTATAATGACAGTATTTTAATTCCACTGGTCAAAGTAAAATCACACAGTGTAGATAAAAAAGCTGTCGAGTAAAATAAATCAGAGAATACATCCAAAACGAACCACAGCCAAGCGCTTTCGTCAATCAAGACTTCATCAGAACTGTGTGTGAATGCAAAAATACATCCTTATAAAAGAACACTCCCCCAATCAACACTTCCAATTAATTATTAAAATCATACAGCAACATTATCATGGTGCTAATGGAAATAATTCTGGTGAATAACTTCTTTAGTTTTGGGGGTGAATTTTTCTGTCAGACAAATGGGGTGGCAATGGGTACTAGTTGTGTCCCACTTTTTGCCAACTTAGTTAAGTACCATTGGGAAAATGAACATAAAATAAACAGTCCATTTAAGGATTCTTGGACTATTTATCTTAGATATTTGGACGATATGTTCATTCTCTGGAAGGTAGGGGAAAAGCATACGGAGTTCATTGACTATTTGAACAGTATATGTGATTATTTCAGATTTACAGGTAATAGTAGTAAGGACAAAATTAGTTATTTGGATGTGTGTTTCTGGAAAGACAAGTGTAAACAATGTTTTCTAACCTGTGTCTATTGAAAACCCACTTTCTCTAACGACTACCTTGAGTTTAAAAGTAGTCTTCAATGGTATTAACCTACGGGGAAACTTGTGGTAAAATTAGGAACATCCTTAAAAAACTGGGTTCTCTTTAAAGGAAATGAAGAACTTTTAGGGATGGTAGGTAATGGGCCTACTTTTTCCTTATAAGACTAATAGTAATTTAAAATTATTGTTAGAACACCCCATAGAGCAAAAACAAAGACCCTTAAGGGGACCACTAGATGTGGGGCCTGTAAATTCATAATTATAACTCCCACTATACAAGTGGATACTAACAGGTTAGAGGTAAGGTTAGCCATGGGCTCCTGTGTTACTACAGGGGTAGAATATATCGCTGTTTGCCATGTTTGCCAGGATTTTTATGTCGGTAAAACTGAGAGGAGGTTTAGAAGAAGGATCTACGAGCACCTTTACAGCATTAAGAAACTGGACGAAAACAATGCACTATACCGACATATTAAAACTAACTCTGACCATATTTTTCTGTTTGGTATTTTGGAAGTGGTTGGTAAGGATTTTAGGTGGGGGGTGATTTAAAAAATAGATTAGATAGGGCTGAAATGAGGTGGCAACTATGGTTGAATGCCACAGTTGCCCCAGGTATTAATGATAATATTTCAATCAAACCGGAATTAAAACTTAGGGCAACAAGACTATAAAATAAGTTAGCCTAAAAAGTGTTTTTCTTGTTTAATATGAACTAATTTGGGTATTAACAGTTAGATCCTTATTCTTACTACTGTTTTTTCTAAGGCAACTGCCTTGAACTTCTTAGAGTGGATATAATGTTGCTGTATGATTTTAATAATTAATTGGAAGTGTTGATTGGAAAAGTCTTCTTTTATAAGGATGTATTTTTGCATTCACACACAGTTCTGATGAAGTCTTGATTGACGAAAGCGCTTGACTGTGATTCATTTTGGATGTATTCTTGGATGTATTTTACTCAACAGCTTTTTTATCTACACTGTGTGATTTTACTTTGACCAGTGAAATTAAAATACTGTCATTATACTCGAGAGTCTGTTTTTTGGCTACAGCTGGAGTGGTAATTGTTTCTTTCCCATATATCATCTCAAAACACACAATAGCATTTGAGCATGGAGGTGTCAGCAGGTCAGGCAAGATCAGATCCTTCTGCAGCATGAAGAGCAATGACATGCATCATCATGGACATTGGCTGTGAGGATGACCTAAAATTAATGATGCTGTGCTAATGCGAATGCTAATCCTGGCAACTTACCATGGTCAGTTTCAGTCTTCATAGGATCAGAGGAGGTTACTAGGCTAATGACCCTATGGCTCTATCCAGCCTAGCCAAGTTTTACCCTTATTTCCATGATCAGCACCTATCACCCCTGTCCAGGAGGGACACAGGTGGAACCCCCAGGGTGAATTTACGGTTACCCATCCAATTGTCCAGATTGCAGTTGAAGAAGGCCAATGAGGTGCTCAGCTTGATATGAAGCAGAAGTCTGTTTGTCTGTTCCAAAGGCGTGGTAACATCTGGGAGACAAATCTCTCCCTCCAGCAGTTTCTATTAATCCCACATACCAGGTTAAGGCCTTTAGAGCGAGTAATCCATGTACCATTTGACTTACCGATATGCAGCATTTCCAATAAAGCAAGGTCAAAGATTGCCTTATATGCAAGGCAGAGATTGCATCTGAGTAGTCTGTATGAAACAGAATAAAGTGACAGTGATTTCAGATGATCCTCATAAGACAGATACTGAAGAACTTGAATTTTCCTTGTGAGGAACCTTTGTGGTCTCTCCAATTGCTGCAGCTGCTTGAAAAGGTACATACCAAAAGGGGCATTGTACTAAAGTATGCTGGCCTGATGAAGGAAGAGTACAGGGAGGTTATAACTTATTTTTCTTTCTGGAGGCAATGCCCTTACTAATGAGATGAGCAATATAGACTGCCCTACTTACCACTGTGGAGACATAGTGATCAAAGTTAAGGTTGCTATCAACCTGTGTGCCCAGGTCTCTCATCACTGATTGCATACATAGGAGATTTGTTATTGATCTGGTAGTTAGCAGGAACATCATTCTTACCAAAAGGGATGATAACACAATTTTTTGCATTGAGTTTAAGGCCATGACTTTGGCACTAATCAGTGTTTGTGTAAGACCCTCTTGTAGGATGTTGACATCAGTTTGAGATTCTATGACCACTCCCAGTCTACAGTCATCAGCAAACTTTGTCAGCCACAGACCTTTAGTTTTAGCTTGGACTTCTGAGAAATAGATTCCAAACAGTTGAGGTCCCAGGACTGATCCCTGTGGAACATCACTGGTTACAGGTCTTCTGTTGGACATAGATTCCCCTATTTTGACTATATGGGTTCTATCAGTGAGGCAGTTAGCAACCTATCCATTGATACCTAGCTGGAAGAGTTTGTTAATGATGCCTGAGTGGGGTATGGTGTCAAAAGCCTTTGCTAAGTCTAGGTAGGCTGTATGCACAGATATCCCCTCATCGAGGGCCTTGGTGACTGTCTTGAAGAAGTCCACCAGGTTAAACAGGCATGATCTTCTTTTGACAAATCCAAATTGAGCAGTGTCAAGTGTCTGGTGATTACCTATATCTTTATTGATAAGGTCCATGATGATGCACTCCATGGCCTTGAAGATAAGGCTAGTCAGGCTAATAGTTCTATAGTTCCTGGGGTCAGTAAAGCACTGCCTGTGTTCAAGGGGATAATGGTAGCCTTTTGCCATTCAGCTGGGATGAAGCCGGTGTTCAGACTATGATTGAAAAGAGTACCTGATGGTGTTGCTAATTATTGTTTGAGCCCATGTAGGATGCAGCTTGGGATGTTATCAGGTCCCATAGATGCTGTGTTTTTGACCTTAGAGAGGGCATTTACCATCTGCATTTTAGAGATACAAGGAAGAGAACAGGTAGTAGGGCTGTCGTGGAGTACGCATGGTGGGGACAGGGGAGTGAAGTCCTCTCATCAGGAAAGGACAGTATACAAACCCAATACCTGAAAAGAAGAAAACGGATCCAAACTACAAACAAATTGACAGAAAACACCAGGAAGGACCCTGTTACCCAGGGGCGGTAGAACCAAATGTACAGACCAGATACACGAATTTGACCTAGGTTTTGTCTTTATTGTACAGACTTCTTCAGAAAATGAACACATTTAACCCACTCCATTGATATATGTAGTCCAACAAATATATCCCACCCCTTCTAATTACCCTATCACATAAAACTCAATTAAACAAACATAGCCTAAATCTCATCTCATTAATCCTTCGAGGTAAGAAAATTATACTCCCAATGCATCTAAACAGTATATGTTACATATCAAATTCTGAATTGTGCTATAATGCTGCTTACTCTCATTCCATAATGTAAGTCATTTGCATATCATTATACAGTAATCTGCATATAAAGCTGACTGTATTATTTTTTCTGAATAGCACAACAGCACTACTTATGTCTGTAGATCAGCCCCACCCTGCACATTACTGCTCATCGTGCAGTTTTTTTATAATACGGTACACTAATTGTTTTTGAATCCTGGCCATTAGCCACTGATGGCTATGATGAAGGCTTTGTTAGCTTACTGAGCCTTTTCTGGTGAGGAGTTAAGATTATTATTAAATACTGAATTGCTTCCATCATTTAGGTTTTCAGGGGAAGAAAATGACACATTCACACTTGCTAAAAGCATTCCTCTCAACCTTCAGACATTGAAGAATCTGGACCCCTAGTTACCATAAAATTTGAACCCCAAATAGCACATTACTCTTCATGCTTCCCGTAGAAATGTGTTGGATACTACTCAGAAACATTTAAAAAACAGAGAGTGATAAAAGTGACAGAAAAATATAAACGCAGTTTCAAGGAGCCAGTGTGAAATCACACAAGGTCTTGTATGCGTGCTTAAGAGGAGGGGAGATGTATGATGCGTGTCTTCTTTCTTTACATTGTTGGTGCCACTACTATGGTGATCACGTAGTGTGGTTTTCTGTGTACTAGACAGTATCAGATGGGGGTGCAGAAAATTGTGTGAAGGAGTAAATCAAGCCTGAAAATAGGGACATACCTGCAAAAATAGGGACATACTATGCAAGGGTAAATCAGGCCTGAAAAAAGGAGTATTCCTCCAAAATAGGGACAGTTGAGAGGTCTGAGATAATTGCAAGAGCAAAGTTTATTATACAGTCTATTGTGGAATTATGGAACAGATTACCATTGAGAATAAAACAAAGTGATTGTGTAGAATCATTTAAGAACTCATTAAATAATTGGACAGGTGCTAGTGTTTACTGTGATCTTGGAGGCTGCATTCTAAACAGTCTCTCAGCCTTTTAGACAGTGGTAATAATAAACTAGGAAACAAGGAAACTATATTTCTGGGATGTAATCTTTCATTATCATGAACCTCTGGTCCTGTGTTACCATGTTTTTTTCAACTATTGCTTTCCTACCCAGCCATACATCAGCCCTGTGAAAGCCCATTTTACTTACCACATGTACTAATGTAACAGTGCATCCTTACTGTTAGCCTATTCTTTGAGCTTTGTCTACCTGAAGTACCAGGTCTGAGTGTCATTCCAGCTGAGTGTTAAAAAGGCCTCTAAAATTATCCCATCCGTAAAGTTCGGCAATATATCAAGCGCAGTAGTTTTTAATGGCATTCATATTCTTGTATCACCTTGTAACATATCCTATGGAGGTGGCATATTACTTAATTAATCTGTGCCAGACCACAGTCCTACCCACTGCCTTTTCAAGTGATTGCAGCCTGTAACATAGGGTTTTGCGAAACGAATATGATAGTCAAACTTGTATCATGGTTTGCTTAGGTATACAAATTTCTGTATTTCTTTGCACCCACATCTGTAACATTTTATGATATATATATTTTTGCCTTAATATAGCACTATGATTGGTATTTGTAATATGATACTTCTGGAGTTTTGTTCTTGCTTCAGCTGAAAATTGACCAAAACGTAGTTGGGCAACTGGATAAATAACACATAGTAAATTAATCAAAATAAATAAATAACATTAAAATTGCCACATGTTGTAACTCATCTACTCTTTTTCACCACTGTTACTACCGAGCAAGTAGGTGACTCATTATACTATATATATGGCTATACTATAGCAGAATCACTCTACTATATATATATAGCTATACTATAGCTGAGTCACTATACTGCATGGATGTCAATACTTCACTGTGAGTATGGTGTTAGGTCTGTTTCAGCTTTCAGTCACAGAAAATCAGAAAAAAATACTCACAATGGGCACAGCTGTTGTCTTCATTAAATGAAAACTGAAATGCTTGCTTCAATTCCCTTTGAGAACCCATGTGCTTTAGAGAGGACTGCTGCATTGGTTGTTAGTTGTTTCATTCCCTTATTCGCTGTCTTGTTATATCCAACAGTAACAATCAGAACAAATGAGCAAATAGTAACAGAATTCTACAGCTAAACAAATTAATTTTACAGATCACTGTTTTTGTTGTGGTACATTCAAAATGAATATCATAGGATCTTAGGAGATTACTTGCGGTTTCCCATCCAATCATCCAATTAATTTATTTAACATTTGTTTACCGGGATGGTCCGACTGGACAACAGTGTCCATTTTCAGCAGAGGCCCGAGGAGAAAAGCTCCAGCAAAGTACATTTTTACTAATACATGTCTAGTACACTAAAGAAAAAGTTTACTATGCAGCTTATATGTGTTGGCTGAGTATGTGGGTGAAGTTGACAGCCTTTCTTAACACTGTGGATACATGGTGGTCAAAGGAAAGGTTGCTGTCAACCTGTGTGCCCAAATTTCTTACCACTAATTGCATGCTTAGGGTGTTGTTATTTATGTGGTAATCTGCAGGGACATTGCCCTTGCCAAAGGGGATGATAATGCATTTTTTTGCATTGAATTTTAACCCATGACTTTGGCACCAGTTGTTTGTCTGTGTAAATCCCTCTTGTAGGATGTTAACAACATCTGGGAACTTGATGACTGCACCCAGTTTGCAATCATCAGCAAACTTTGTCAGCCATAGGCCTTTTGTTTTAGCCTGTACATGTGAGAAGTAGATTGGTTATGGGTCTGCTGGTGGAGCTAGAGTCACCTATTTTGACTGTATGTGTTCTATCAGTGAGCCAGTTTACAACCCACCTGACAACATACAGGTTGATCTCCAGCTGGGTGAGTTTACCGATGATGCCTGAGTGGAGAATAGTGTCAAATGCCTTGGTCAAGTAGGCCATATGCACAAATTTGCATTCATCCAGGCCTTTGGTGACTGTCTCAAAGAAGTTCACCAAGTTCAAGAGGCAGGATCTCCCTTTAATGAAGCCAAACTGGGTCAGATCGAGCATTTGGAGGTCTCCTATATCTTTGTTGATAAGGTCCACAATTATTCTTTCCATAGTATTGCAGATTAGGCTGGTCGGGCTTATGGGTCTATAGCTCCCAGGGTCTGTGGAGGCACTTCCTTTATGTAACAGGATAACAGTTGTTGGTTCCCACTCAGCAGATAGAAAACCAGTACTTAGACTGTGGTTAAAAAGAGTAACCAGTGGTACAGCTAGTTCCTGTTTTAATCCATTTAGAATGCAGCCTGGGATATTATCAGGTCCCATAGAGGCTGTGTTTTTGGCTTTGGAGAGAGTGTTTATGACCTGCTCCTTGGAGATCCTAGTTGGAGGGCAGGTGGTAGGGATGCTTTGGGGGATATGTGGCAGGGACAGGAGGGAGAAGTTATCACTGAACCTGTCAGCTACCAAGTTGGCTATTTCTGCAAGTTCAGTATATGTGGTGCCATTAACAACCAGTTCTGTGCAGATCTAGGTTTTTTCTTTAAGGTTTCTGATGTAGCTAAAGAAGGCCTTATGATTATCCTTAGCGAAGGAAGTTAATTTGGATTCATAGTTAGATTTAGAATGCCTTATGAGGTGTCTTATTTCCTTGTTTAAGCCAAGGAGGGGATGCTTCCAATTCAGAGACCGTTCCTTCCTGCTCTTGGACAGCAATTTCTTTTTCTTATTGTATAAGTTGTTAATGGTGGATGTCCACCAGGAAGGCTTGTTCTTTCTTAAGGATCTTGTTTTGATCCTATCAGGTATGGCTGAGTTAACATATTTGTACAGATGCTTATACAAGGCGCTGGTGTAAGTCCCAGTATAGGTGTCCATGCCATCAGTGAGGGCAGGGGCTATGAAGCTATTAATGCAGTCACGTATTAGGTTGTAATTGGCTATGGAGAAGTGTTTTTAATCTAGTTGCTGCTAATAGGGAGTTAGATATTATTGTTACTTCTAATGAGATTGATTTAGGATCAGACCTCACTAGGGAGGGCCGCACATGTGGGGTGGTGCAACGATCACACATGTTACTGAGCACCAGATCCAGAATGTTAAAACCAAGGTGCTTGGTTGTATCTTGAGCAGCGCAAATAGATCCAAATATGCAGTGTGGTTATCCTGGTTCCTGGAGGGGGTTCTATAACTGGCAAGAACTTGGACAGGGGTCTTACCTACAGTCAGTTTGACCTGGATTTAGTTCAAGTGAATCATTCTGTTTAACCAGTCTAGAGGTATATTTATCTTTGATGAATATTGATACTCCACCTCCTTTAGTTTATTTATTTATTTATTTATATTTGTTGAACGGGAGTGTCCGACTGGACTTAGGTCCATTTTCAGTGGAGGCCTGGGGAGAAAAGCTCCACAGTTAAAATGAACAGACAGTAGTTACATTGGATTACATAGCGATTAACAATTTACATAGCAATTACTTACAACATATTTACAGGTGAATAACATAGTACATCAGTAGACAACTAGAATCTTTATCTGTGAAGTACATAACAGACATTAACAAATGTTACAATAAGAAGTTCCTGCTGTATAATAAGCACTAGGCTTATGAGCATCTCAGCTTGCTATAATCAAGGTAGTTAGTGGAGTGGAAAGAAAGGTAGTGGTTGGATGGGGAGGGTGATATTAGAGTGGGAGTTGCAAGGGCATAGCCAGCATGTTTTTAGGTGCGCTTTTAGTAAAGTTTTGAAGTGGGTGCATGATGGTATGGAGGTAATTGTGGGTGGGAGGGAGTTCCATAATTTGGCTATGGTGCAAGACAATAGTGCTTCACCAGCAGAGTTATTGGCTTTAGTGATCTGCTAGTGATTTTTGTTGCTGGATCTTAGTGGTCTGGTGGTGCGATAGGTTTGGAGTAGATTCTGGAGGGATGGGACATTTAGTGGATGATTTACTAGTTTGTGGGCAAGTGAGAGTTGATACCATTGAAGGAGGTGAGGGAGTTCAAGCCAGCCCAGTTCAGCAAGTGAGAGACAGTGGTGACTACGGTAGGATGCCCCTGTGGCGAATTTGGCGATTTTGTTGTAGCAGGTCTCTAGCTTGTTTAAATCGCATTGCCTTAGGTTGGTATATATTGGAAAGGCATAAAGTAGGGTGGAGATAAGGTGGGAATTTGCTATTGAAATCTTTGCTGCTTTGGTAAGAAGTTGCTTATTTCTGTATAACGCTCCTAGTTTATTGTGGACTTTTTTATGGTCAAGAATGTGAATGTCAAATTTTAGTTTATTGTCTATTTCCACTCCTAGCAATTTGGTGTGTTCTGTTGGGTGTATAGTAGTGTTGTCTTTTGCTGTGATGTTAGTGAGAGTTGTTTTGAGTATGTTTGGTGGGTTGGAAGATGAGTAGTTTAGTTTTGTTTGGGTTGAGTATTAATTGGGCATCAGATAACCAAGTTTCAACAGAGGAAAAGGCTTCCTGTGTGACTTTTTGCAGTTTGGGTAGGGACTGGGCTGAGCAGATGATGGTTGAGTCATCTGCGTATTGTATTGTATAGTTCTCATGTATAGTTCTCATGTATAGTTCTCATACTTTCAGTTTGTGGTCTGAATGTGTGGAAGGCATTATAACCTGGTGTGGCTGGGGTGCTTTCCCTGGCCTTAAACAAAGTTTCTGTGACTGCACAGATGTTAGCATCTTCTAAGGTGAGGCCTGCTTCCAGTGAGTGCAGTTTTAGGTTTAGACTTCTAACATTTAGTAGCATAACTTTGAGGTTGCTTTTTGAAGATATTTTTACATCAGGAATTTTGTTGTTGTGACAATGTTTAAAAAAGGGAATATGGGGGAGGTAAGATCCTTAGCTAGTAACCGAAATCCCAGAGGTGACAGATGAAGACCATCTCTGGCAAAGCAGTATGGTCTACCTACCGTGTCATCTTAGGCTGACAGGTACTGGATCCCCTTTAGGATGACACCAGCCAATCATATTTTGTTTATATTGTGGTATCATCCTAGGTGGTGCAGCTGTTAGTGTTGCTGCCTCTAAGCAAGAGGTTCTCCGGTTCGATTTTCCACTGGGGTGCTTTCTGTGTGGAGTCTGCATGTCTTCCCTCTGTTTATGCAGGTTTCCTCCAGGTGCTCCAGTTTCCTTCCACATTCCAAAGACATGCGTCTGGAGCATTTCTCCACAGGCCTCCACTGAAAATGGGCTCTGTCCCACTTAGACTTTCCTGGTAAACAAATGTTAAATAAATAAATAAATAAATCTTAGGTAAAAGGAGTATGCTGCTCAAGGCTAAGGACATACCTGCCTGAGACACATAATACACCAACATAAACTATGACAGCATCATAACTGTACTTGTGGAGGGACTTGAGTGTGTGTCTGATCTGGCAGATCCTGGCACCTGACAGACAGCTGACTGTGACCTTCTTCTTGTCCAACCTGGTGACTGGGACATCTGTGTGTCTCACTATAGAGTCGCCTATGACCAAAACATTTGGTTTAGATGTGCTTTGCCTTAGGGACCTTTTTTGGTGAGACACTTGTGCTTGTGGTTTTATGTGTATTGAGTGCTGTAGGTACTGTATTAGGTGCAGCATGCTTGTGTTTCAGAGGTCTCTAGTGTTTAGGTAAATTTCTGGTGAGTACCTCCACATATGATGATTTATGTGTTGAAAGCATGGTTTGTGCAGGAAGTGTGCTATAAAAGCTCTTCTTTGCCAGCTTATATTGTGTTAGTCTATAAGAAATAAGACTAAAAGCATAGCCTGCAGTATTTACATACAGATACAATAAACTAATTGTACACAGGAATCTCTGCTCTAATCACCTTCTTTGCTTCCTTTTTTGGGTTAATCCTTCATAATGTGGGGCCTGGTATTCATCTATATGCTGCTTAAAGGCGTGCAAGTACTCTGTGCACTATGTTTGGTCCCCCATCATTCAGGATCTAGATTCATTGAAAAGGATCATGAAGCTTACCTTCAGTGTACACAGCTGGTGATCCAATTATGAATTGTGCACAAGGGCTGTGTACTCTGCTGTCTTGTTCCCAAATAATTCTCAATCTAGTTCACTTCTTGCTATTGACATGATCCAGACAAAGCCATGTTACAAGCTGTGAAAAACAGATGTCTCTCTAAGCAGTTTTGGTTTTATATGCAGGGCTTAGATGGCATTTATGTTATGGACATTCCGCCCTGCTGCTATTTTAACATGGAGCCAGTGAGTCTTAACAGGGCCTGTCGGGCATGAACATAAAATTAACCCTAACGAGCCAAATCCAGCTTGCTTCCATTGATGTTGACAGAATAAAAATCATTACTATCATCACTGATTACATATGCTGTTATGTACGAAGATTTTCAGGTATAAATCCAAACATGGGGCGTTACATAGCAGTGAAACACAGCACAGCAAGGAAAAGCTATATAGTAAAGTGTACTTTGCATATCTTTCTAAATATCTTTTTCTGCTGCCCTTTATACTGCTATCATGCCTGTGAGAGATTCATAAGCAAATATTTCCCTCATTAGGCATGAAGGTCAGGCTAGGGTCATTGCTATAAATATAGTAATAAGGGATTTGATGTCATGTGAGCTCCCCTTGGCAGAAATTCATCAGTGTCACTCTGTGGGGGTACAGAAAATTGTGGATGTGGTAGCAGACTTGCCTGTACCTTTGAGAACTCTATGGTTGGCAGGAATTTAGGGATTTTCAACTATGCAAAGGATGTTCTTTTTTTTCTTTTAAATACACCACTTATATGTTGCTCGCTGTGTATGTATATTAACAATAAAAGGGGATTGTTGTACCTCAAAATACAACTCCATCAGGTTTACATTGAATGGATCCTTTTGTTTACCCTTTTGGTCCACCAGTGATGCTATGTTCTTGAATCGTGCACATTCGGCGGTGGGGTTGCAGTTATATACTATACATGGAGCACTGCAGATATAAAATAGCTAGGACTATAGATTGTCATCCTGAATTGTGTGTCTCACAGATTGCAAAAAGCTTTGGTACATGTCCTGTAGCATTGCATTCCTGCTCAGTGGTGCATACTTTTTATGTGCAACGCACCTAGATTATGTACAAGTCTGTTGTGCACTCTAGCAAGTGAAGGGATTAATTGTACATAACAAGTAACAAGTATGTAACAGATGCTATGCTACACTAAAGACCTGCCATTTCACATTTGTTTCAAGTGACTGAATTTGCTGCATTACGCTGTTTGTACCCTGATGTATTGCACTGGATCAAACTTGGTGTGCATATCTAAAGAAGCTGTGTGATGCATCAGTGATTTGGAACGGCAGAGCTCCTCAGATCTGTGCAGGAGAAATAGGAGAAAGGCCCATCGGCTATCTATAATTGAGTAAAGCTACAAAACATTCTTAAATATCTCAAAACTGATGCAAGACATAGTTCTGAAAACTGAATCATTATGTTAGTTACATAGACACTCAATACAGACCTTTTATCTAAAACAGTTCATACAACAAAAAATTGTTCTTATTTTTCCCCTGCATTTTTTTCGTAAATGTTTAGTATTAATGTAAGAAGCATTGCAATAATAGAAGCTGGGGGTTCCAGAACCTGCATCGTTTTGACAATCTGCAATTAATTTAGCTAATGGCATCTCAATCTCCATAGTGTATGAGTTACATTTTTTTTTATTGTATTTTTGTAGGTAATGCTTTTGTGGCATTTGTATGTAGAATGTGACTACCCTTCACTGATGAAATGTGAGATTTTTACTTCAGAAGCCTTGTAATATAACTTTCAGAATTTTGTGGGAATTTGGGACTGCACTAGTCACCTGTTTAAACTGCTTTGGTAATTAAGTTTTGAATCTGACTAATTTACATGGTATACTTTCATATGTGCGAAGGCACATTTCCGAATGTGCTGAACCGCGAACCACTTAATCGAATTCCATCACGCTGACTTCCCTAAACATAAAAATATCGAAATTCGACATTCCCGATTGCTCCACCGCCGAAACGAGTGCTACCATGGGTCAAAAAGGGGGCGAGATTTTGTAATTTGGCACTTCGGTTTTCGCAATTTTTAAATTTTGCGGTTCGCAGCAGCAGTGTCGAAGATGTGGCCGTCGAACTTGTGAAGGTATACTGATTTACACACAATATATATATATATATATATATATATATATATATACACACACACACACACACACACACACACACACACACACACACACACACACACACACACATATACTACTCCTAAAGCAAAAAAGGGGTTGGTCCTCTGACACCCCCCTCTCACAGGAGGAATCAGTGTTCCTAAAGGCTTTTGGGTCTGGCCCATCTACTTTTTGGGTGACCCCTCCCCGGCCAATGAGCTCATTGACCTGGTCTCTTGCTGTGCATGGAAGGAACCAGATATTGAAGAGCCAATACCAAAAGGACCAGACAAAATTTTAGCTCCCCCCTAAGGACAGTGCACACTGGTGCAAGGGAGTCCAGGTCGATCCTATGGTTGCGGCTGCAGCCACAAAGAAGGAACTGGCAATCAGAGCTCTTCTCTCCATCTGCCTAACAGAGAGTCAAGGCCTTTGGACAGATTTGGGAGCCATGTGTATGTTTCAGTGACCTTTGCCAGCAGGTCACTGAATTAATTGGTACATTTTATGAGATTACAAAAAGATCTGACCAAGGAGCTTGCCAAATCTGTTTCTGGGTTCATGTCATCTGAGGATGGAAGTAGAATCTCAACTGGCCACCCTCCAATCCATCTTGAATGCATCCATGAGGTTAATCTCGCATGCAGTGGAAGGTACCTCACAGGCTGTGGGTTCAGGCATAGCCATTAGAAGACATGCCTGGATGTGCTTATATGATTTGGAAGAGCCCTTTAAGTCTTCGTTCATCATTGCGCCCTTTGATGGATCCTCTCTGTGTAGCCCCAAAGTTAAAAACACGCTCTCCAGGTGTGAACAAGAGGGAAAGACCCTGTCTGCTGTGGATGTACATTTTTCAACCCCTCAAAGGCCTTTTTGTAGGAATCAGTGAGGAGGCAGACAAATGTGGTTTTGGAAATCCCAGGATCGTTTTCTAAATTCATGCAGATATAGCTCCCCCAGGGGCAGAGAGGGGAACTTGAATGGAAGACACTGCCCTCACGGCAGACCTGACCCACAAAACCAGGGCTTCAGGGATTCCTTCTTGGATAAGCCCTATCAGCACTCCTGAAAGGAGGCCCTACTGTTCCCCTCTGGAGGCAGATGGGGGACATTTGTCTCTGCACCAGAGAGCCTGACTATCTATTACAGATTTGTGTGGGTGCAGAGAATCATATCCAGAGTTTATACCATAACATTTTCTCTCGCCCCTCCCTAAAATGCAAAGAAAATCCCCAATGTTCCACCCAGTCAGAGGGAAGCAGCGTCTCTAGAAGTAAAAAAGCTACTAGAAAAATTAGTGATCCAAGAGGTTCCCCGCAGACCAGAGAGAGTTCAGACCTTACTCAACATTCTTCTTGCTGCCAAAAAAAAAGATAGGGGACTTGATGCCAATTCTGGAGCTCAGCAAATTATCAGTTTGTACACTATTCAAATTTTCGGATGGTCACAGCTTAGTCCATTTTGCCTGTGCTGCAAAAGGACAATTGGATGTGCTCGACAGATCTTCAAGATGCCTAATATCACATCAAAATAACTAGGAACTCCAGAATATACCTGCACTTCTGGCTGGTAGCCAGTAATTACCAGTTCAGAGCACTGCACTTTGGTCTCACCACATCCCCCAGAGTTCAACAAATGCATGGCAGTGGTGGCAGATCACTTGAGACTGATGAGATTCTGAGTGTTTCCATATCTAGGCGACTGACTCCTAACTGCCCCAACCAGGCATCATCTTCTACAAGCAAAGGACTAATTGCTCCAGTTGTGCAATCATCTGGGAATCATGCTCAATTACAGCAAATCTCAGCTCACACCTACACAGAGTCTGCAGTTCATAGGTGCTCATCTGAACACAGTCAGTCAGATAGCCTCTCTTCCATCTACTTGAATACAGACACTGAGGTCCAAAGTCAAGAAAGTAATTCAAAGTTCTTCTATTCCAGCCCAATTGATTTTGCAAGCCCAAGCTAGTTCTTCAATCATTAAAGTTCAATTGGCTGCCATTTTTAATTTCCACTAGTGCAAAAATAACTCTACCTTAGCTTCCTCTAAACTTTGTAAAACTTTTCTCAAGGAGCCTTTTTACTTAGACGCACATTAAAGGATCCTACTCCTCCTCGGGATTTAATTATCATGCTTTAGGCCTTGACACAAGCTCCTTTTGAATCTTCAGTCAAAGCAGAATTAAAAGTTTTATCCTGGAAAACTACTTTTATGGTCACTATCACATCAGCTAGACAAGTATCTGAACTCCATGTTCTAGCTCTAAGCCTCCTTACCTGTTTTTTTTCATAAAGGCAGGGTATCCTTGTGAACAAATCAATTTTTTTGGCTAAGGTAAAATCTAAGTCCAACGTAAACCAAGTCATTAATCTACCAGTTTTCTTTCCTAACTTTTCAAATAAAGGAGAACATATGCTCCACCTTTTGTATGTGCTTGGGCAACTTCATCTCTGTCTTCACATAATCAAAAACTTCATGAAAGCTGACCAGCTATTTGTTTCATTTTCTCCTGGCAGATTGGGCAAGTCATTTTCCAAAGTTACACTGGCCAAATGGTTTACTGAATTATTTCCTTTGTTTATAGTAAGAAAGGTCTATCCTTGCCCAAGCCTCATAGGATTCATTCCACCAGGTGTATGGAAGTTTTCTTAGCCTTTTGGCCAAGAGGTTCTCTATATGACATTTGCGCAACTGCAACTTGAACTAATTCTCACACCTTTATCACTCATTACAAATTAAATTTGATTTCCAGGCACAGAGTGGCCTTTGGCTCCACAGTACTCCGGAATATTATTCCATGAGGGCCTCCCAAGGTTACAGTACCTAGGGAGTCTGCCCCATCAGTTGAGGAATCAATGAAAAGGAAAACATCAGATAAACAGTCAATCTAGCTCTAGACTCTGGACATCTAGTCTCTACTGTTCTGCTTGATCTGTTCAAAGCATTCGACACTGTTTTACACAAACACCTTTTTTTATCACCTCTCAAAGCTCCATCTCTCCCCAAACACTATATGCTGGTTCTCCAGTTACCTATCAGATAGAACTCAGGCAGTCAAATGGAAGTACTCTACCTCTTCTTTCTTACCTACCCCAACTGGCGTACCACAGGGATCTATCCTAGGGCCCATACCACAGGGATCTATCCTAGGGCCCATACCACAGGGATCTATCCTAGGACCCATACCACAGGGATCTATCCTAGGGCCCATACCACAGGGATCTATCCTAGGGCCCATACCACAGGGATCTATCCTAGGGCCCATACCACACATGGATCTATCCTAGGGCCCATGCTTTTCAATATCTTCATAAACAACTTTCATGCTGCCATTCCTGATTCCAAAATCATTCAATATGCAGATGATTCTACCTTAGTCTGCTCTGCCTCTAACCTCTCAGAATTGCTGCCTAAAACACAAACTGCCTTCTCAACCACCAAAAATTGGATGTGCCAAAACCACCTCTCTCTCTCAATGCAAACAAATCAAAAATTCTACTTTTCCCTCCTACAAAGTCATTCTTCTACAACAAAAATGCCTTCAAGGTGCTAAGTCAAACTAATTCAGCTATAGAAGTGGTTCCTTCCACTAAACTACTTGGTATTACTATTGACGAACATCTCAAGTTCGATATCCATATTCAGCAAAATATTAAGAAACCCCACCAAAAGCTAGGTACGCTGTATAGGAACAATCGCTTCCTCTCTTATACAACAAGGAATACTCTAGCCACCACTTATCTACTGCCTTCCTTATTATATGGCGCCCCCCTACTAACTAACCTATCCTCCATTTCCTCCAAACTAGAAAACTGCTGTAATAAAATCTCAAAATTTGCTACCAAATCTTAACCCTCTACCCATCGCTGCCTTACCCTTAGATCCCTAAAGTGGCTTGAACTCCCAAACTACTTAGACTTCCTCCAACTCACCGGGCCTCCACTGAAAACGGGTCACTCTGACCCAGTGGACTTCCTTGGTAATCAAACTGGAAATAAATAAATAAT
This sequence comes from Protopterus annectens, assembly GCF_019279795.1. Lineage (NCBI taxonomy): Eukaryota > Metazoa > Chordata > Ceratodontiformes > Protopteridae > Protopterus > Protopterus annectens. Next base: position 945,363,797 of record NC_056727.1, read on the forward strand.
AAATAAAAGTTATGTACTCACCATAATGTTCCATCTGTGTTGCCCATTTTCATTCTTCCTCAACTTCCCACCTACCTGCCCTCTCCTTTGCTTCTGGAACAATATAAGAGTTGCATAGGAATTCTGCTCCTTGTTTGAGCTCCAGCCTCCTTTTTCCTTTCTACCTGTGTTGATTTATACAATAGGCTGTCCCTATATACCTATGGGCAGCAAACTCGATCTGAGGTATGTTAGGTTGGCAAGGCATTATGGTAAAGGGGGAAGCTTGAGAGTTCTTGGATCCAATGATCTGGTAGAAGCGGACAAGTAGGATCTGAGTTTCATATCTGAACCCATCAACTGAGAAAAAATGAAAATGGACAATACACATGGAAGGCTATAATGAGTATATAACTTTTTACAAAATTAAATGATAAGTAAAGATTGGGGTAACAAAACAGCCCAATTACAAAAGAATATGTAGTATTGCAAACAAAGACACCACTGACTGTTATAGCTTGGCATTTTAAGGGGATGAATGGCAAGCCTTCCATTATAGTATAGTTTTAACTTTAGCTGCACAACTTTTTACAGGCTCAACTGAATACAGTATGCTATCATAATGCGATTTTTGCTATGATCTTTGAATAAATTTTGAGCATGCTGAGACTTTGGGGTACATATGAGTGAAATTGCTATAGATAGCTGATGCTGTTCCAGTGCATCATGTTTGTACATAACCACATGCCAGAATTCTTTCAGAGATATCTTAACCAAAAGTGTGCATAAACATTGCATTGTTCATGTTCTAAGAAAGCTGTAATGGCTGAGATGCTAGGCATTACAGGAAAATAATGGACTGTTCCAGGTGTTGTGATCTCCCTATTCCTAGAAGGCTCTTTTTTTGGCTTGCAGTGGAATAGTCCACCATACTGTATGTTTAGAAATTTTAGGTAACAGTTAGTGAATATGCATATCTGATTGCATATGTGTATATGTTTGTGTGGGTCACTTTGCTCATGCATGTGTATGTTTGTATGTGTCTATGCATGTGCATGTGCCTTTGTGTGTGTGTGTGTGTGTGTGTGTGTGTGTTTGTGTGTCAATGAGTCTGTGTGTATGCATATGTGTTTTAAGGCATCTATATCACGTTATCGAAATCTTACTACATCGAATCACTAAAGGTCAACCTCTAGTGATCGATGTAATAAAAAATTGAATAATGTTTAAAAAAAATAAAAACAAACTAGCGTAGGCAGGGGGGGCAAGCCCCCCTGCACCCCCACACCCCCCACTTAAATATTCCAAGTCCGAGACCACACTACATTGAGGTAAACGGAAATCTCCCCCTACAGAGATTTCCGTTTACCTGCATGATGTTCTGTGCTTTCGATGTTGCAGTGCCGACAATATCAGCTTCGATATTGTCAGCTTTCGACATCATGAAGTAGACCTGTTTTAAGCTAACTCTAGGAAATGGCTTTTGACATAGTAATCCTTGGTGTTGTAATTTTTATCTGCCTTGAGCTGTCACATTCTACTTTGCTTTTCATCTGAAAGAGCATAAAATATACCATAGTACTAAATAACCGCTATTCTGAATACCTGAACTATACTTCTTTGACCAGGGAGGCCCTGAATGGAGCTCCAGCATTTCATATTGCAGTTTATAGCAATGGGCAAGTAATTAAACTGAAAAGCATCAATTAGGTATTGCAGTACCTTTATCTCTGCTCTGTATCTGTGACATCTTGCATTGCATTTTATGAGAGTATATGTTGGCAATATACTGCTATTCTGTGATAGTAAGTGGTATAGATGAGCTGCATTTCAAATGCACCTGTGCCATGGGGAAGTCCTTCTGGTGTTCAGAAAGTTTAAAAAATGAACAGGCCATGATTTGTGCACCACCGTTAATGTGCAATAGGGTACCAGAATAATTAAAATGCACAAGCAAATAGTACTTTTTTTCTAAATTGCTCAACTTAATGTTGGTCCTATAGGCCTGCATTACTCTTGAAAATTGTTTTTTACAAGCATTCTGTGATTGGCACCTCATTAATTTAGTACCATATGGCTATACAGCTGCCAAATGTAGATAACTCAATAATCGTATTCACTGTAAAATGCATTATAGGGATTCTATGTACAGATATGTCAGTACTTGCTCAACAACAATAAACATTATGAAAATATAAAATAAAAAACAAAATAAAAATCAACTCAGTAGTTGTAATATTTCAGAATACATATAATTACATTACATTGCCTTATTTTTCAGAACCTTGACAAAGCCAAAAAAAATACTGCTGCTACTCCAAAATATTTTACATCTCTAACTCATTCACAAGTTGTAGAATTGTCTCTGTCCACTGTATACAGTATAAAGTAACACAGAACAGAGACAACTAAAAGCTACTAACATTGCTCGAGCCAGTACAGCTATAATTATTACCTCATACTAGACATAATTTCTAAGACTCGCAACACTTTTATAATACAAGATATAAATATTTTGTCATTTTTACATCACTAAAAATCTGTAATGGATACTCAAACAAAAGTCAGTTGAGAAGTATTGTTTCAAAAATAGATTATATTTTTGTACTGAGAGCAGAGTTCAGAATTTTATTTTATTTATTAACAGGGTGTGCATGCTAATACAGAGTGCCTGCTTCCATAGATCATTTCTTGGTTGAGTGATTTACTTAGAAGTCACATAGTCAGAATTCTCCAAAAAAATATTTCACCCATCCTTGACAATGCTATGGTGAAAACACAGTAACTAATCAGACAAGTAAAAGTACTTCAGTTATACATCCAGGGTCTTGGAACTTTCTAGCTGTGAACATTCTGTTGGTTAGATCTCACAAATAGTGCACAGCACAGAAAGGAATGGAATTATACCTTTCTTGGCAGAATATTCTATAACACATCTTTAGAAGTGAAAAACAGAATAGCATTTGATGGCATTATAGTTTTGAAGGGAAGCATTTAAAAAGGCACATAACAGCATTGTTATAAGGTCAAATTAGCTTAATATGTCACTCCTCACCCAACCATCCACCCACTGTTGTGGCTTTCTAGGCACAAACTTCATTTAATTACTTCATACAGCATTATTTCATATGAGCGAAACATTCTGCTGTGTGTCTTGGCATACTCTAATGATTTTACAATTTGTCTGATAATTCTTGCAGTTCAGTGCTGTGGTCAGCAATATGATCAATAGGAAAGGCACTGTGCGATATATGAAAGTGAAAGAATATGACTTGTTTCCCATAATATGGTCATCTAAGCATTTTAACTAAGAGGTGTGACGCCCACTGGCTGAATGCATTTGTCTTGGACAACAGAAACCATTTTAGAACCTTGGGTGTGAGATATGAATACATACATTATGTTGCTGTCAGCATTATACCTACCTGATAAGAGGCCCAAAGCCTACTGCTTTGCCTCTCACAGACGTGAAAAAAGGGTGCATTTCACTCATATAATGAAAAATAATATATTTTTTTTAGACATAGAGAAATTTGTTTGAAGTCAGTACTTCACTTAAGTAAGATTTCATACATCATTGACAGTAAGGAAATTAAATGTTAGGGCTCACTGCCTGATGTTTCTTCCTCACCTCCCCTACAAACCTTAACTGGGTATTTCTGTCCAGGACTTCACTTAAGTAAGATATCGCACATCATTGATAGTAAGGAAATTAAATGCTAGGATTCACAGCCTGATGTTACTTCCTCACGTACCATATAAACTTTAACTGACTATCTCTGTCTCTCAGCAGTGTGCAGATATTCCCACAGATCCCCCACCCTGATGCCACATCTCAATTGTAAGTCATCCCTCTTGGTGAAATTATTGTCTGTCACTCAATACTTCTTAAAACTGCACTGGTACATTGAGTGTTGTGAAACAGTATCGCTATGAATAGGCTATGTGGTGTGACTCACAAGGCTAAAGGTACTGGAATGCCTTGGGGGAAAAGGTGATGCGATGCATAAGGCAGAAGGTCTGCATCTTTCAACATCATTACTTTATGCTACTCTCTCATACTGCAGAAATACGCATGCATGTATGATGAAATGTGAGGCTAACTGTTCGTGTGCTTACGGTCAATGGTAAATATTGTGCGTACGTACATGGTATGACTATTTGTGTCAACGGTCAAGATACTGAGACATAGCAGGCAGAACTGTCGCAGCCCTTTGATCTAAACACGATAAATGTTTCCATTCCATCTCTCTTTTGGATCAAGGGAAACATCACCACAAAGGCATACTGGATTCCTATTACAGAAAGTGCAACTTTGCTGCTGCTATCCGTGACTTTCAAACTTTTATATCTAAATGAGTACCCTCTTCTAGGCAGCAAGATAACAAGGGAAACATCCACAAAATCAGGGTGCTCCAACTGTAGCAAGTAGTTCATTAGGTCTGTCCACTGGAGAAAAAATGCCTTCTCTAAAATTTCTCCTGTATCATGCTCCCAGTCCCACTGTCAATCAGAAATTATTAGAATTATTCCAAATTTAGATGAAAGTTGACTGAACAGTTGACGTTTACCTGTAAAAGTCATTATTTCAAAGATAACTGTTAGTCAAGCAATGTGCTGGCTGCCATGATTACCTATACTGCGAGTAGCTCTTGTAAAAGTACAAGTGGAACATTAGTGCTTTTTTGCAGTGCAGATTAACTCCAATAATCTTTTTTCTCTAGCTTTGTTTAATGTTTTTTTTCCTGTAAAACTGATATTTAATGTTTTCTGAGAAACATTGTAGAAGGATGGCTGGATAGATTGCATTATTTATTACAAAGGGAATGGCGAACTACCATTTCAGTGTTTTGTGTTATTTGAATTACTATGTATTGCGCTATCTCTGTTGGCATAGATGGGAATAAAGTCTTGACTATAACTCAGGTGACCTGAGTGTGTCTAGAGACTCCTGCGTCTGCTGGATTTGGTGAGTGTGGGGTAATGCTTACCTCTTCTAGAGTTAAAGTGTGGAGACATGTTGGGGGCATTGGTAACAGCACAATTTCCCAAGGTGATACCAGAACCTATACCAAAGTGCCAGAGCTATAGTAGGTGGGAAGACATATGTTACCACTTAGGTAGGGGCAGATGTCTTACAAGTTCCACTACATGCTCACTTAGATAACATCAGCCCTGCAAATCATTAAGGGTAGGGACTAAGTGAAAAGTTCATTGGAAGGCACGATATGATGGTCCTTGCCAAGACTCATCCCACTTGAGGATGTATGGCAGGAAAAAACCTAGAGACTCTGTATGCAGTTAATAGCTCCCTGTGTACTGGGCTCTCCTACAAGGGAGACCCTTCCCTGGTACAGGTTGTAACATGGAGACATCTGGGGATGGTAACACTAAAGAGCTCGCCATGTAGGAGAATGAGGTCAGTGGTTAGCCGAGTGAAAAACCTAAGGGAAAAAAATCTATGAATTGTTTCATTGAGCCTCTAGCCTGGGGTGTGATTGAAAAGGATCCTTGGCCCAGCCTATTAACCTAGTTAACATACGAATAAATAAATAAGATGTCTAGAGAGGTAAGGAGATCACTCCATAAATAGATAGATAGATAAATAGATAGATAGATAGATAGATAGATAGATAGATAGATAGATAGATAGATAGATAGATAGATCGATAAATAGATATATAGATAGACAAGCATACAAATATACATATACCTATGATTTAGTAGCACTCAGCAACATGCACTAGTCTAAGAAAAGAAAAGTTGATATTCAAAGCAATACCTCAAAAAATAGACAAAAATGTAACTCTACAAAGTTATCAGCGGGAGGAAACAAATTCTAGAAACTCATTATAAGAGTCTTGCCATCAGAGTTAAATGCAGAAGCATTTTCCATAATCTATTAAATAGTGGGTGATGCAGAGCCTTAGCATCCTTTTCATGTAATGCCAATAGTTCAGAATTCATTTTGCTTGAAGTTTACGTAATGAAATAAACATTCGTTGCAAAATAGATTGGCATTTGATCTGCTATGTGCACAATTTACAGCCTGCTAATAAAATCCTGTTTTGGGGTGAACCATAACCCATATCTTTTAGATGTTTCCATTACACACAGTGTGATATGTCATTCTTGGAAAAAAAATATCTTTCTACTTACTAGCAGTCAGGGACAAGACATTTTAGATAAATAAGCAACTGAAGAACAAAACGTCCATGGTTTAAAGAATCGTTGTGCCCTGCATTCAAAAGAAATGCCTCCCTTGTACCATTATCACTTGGTCTGTTTGTGAATTGTGTTTAATATTTATCAAGCGACCTGTAAATTCTCCATCGAGCTGCTGCTATATGTTACAAGAATTGCAACCTCTGACAAGCAAGCAATCTCTTCTCGAAGGACATTATAATACTGATTATTCAGCAACATGTAAGGAGTGTTGAGCCAAATGCCATGATTCACTCCACTAAAAATGTGTAAGCCATGTATCACATTTTGTTAAAAATATGGCCTGGATAAGTATTTGAAGTAACCCAGGATGTGTAAACAGTATCATGTTTATAGCAACAGTTACTTTGCAATGGCCATCTACACTATGTCACTCGCAGATTATGACCGCCCTACCTGTCTGGCTTCTAGAGAGCACAGTCTTGTCTTAAATAAAGCGCATTATTATTTAACAAACTGCATGTCACAGACTTAGCTGTGCTCACAAAGATACCCACAGACACTCAATAACAAACCACTCTTAGACAGTTAAGCATGACTAATAGCCACTATATGCTTCTTGAACAAACATTTCATGTTGCTTCAACCTTTTTGACTAATATAACATCAGAAGTATAGTCAAAATGTAATTAAACCTCTTTTCTGGTAAATTTGCTGGGCATGCAGCCATTTGTTGCTGCTGCCACTATTTGGTTAGCTGACTTCCATGATTCATGGCTGAATATTCTCACACTAGATAAGTTTAGAGCTTTGTAATCTAAACTTGCTGCGCAAAAACTGGTTTTTAACATGGCCACTGTGATTCTGATACCTTGATGTCTCCATTATAAGAGGGAGCGGGAGGGTAAAATCCAATTGCTGTTTCACTCCAACAGATATTGTGGTGGATAGGGGCAGTCAACAGAGAGATGATTCATACAGTAAATGAGCAAAGTTGTCATTCACAATGTGTAACACTGGGGAAGGAATTTGAGAGGTACGGTATGCCATTTCTTAATATTACATTGGGAAAAGGTATAACACTAGGAAAAGGATTTTAGAGGTATAGTACCCCATCTCTTAGTACTACATTCGGAAAAGGTGTAACACTAGGAAAAGGATTTTAGAGGTGTAGTACCCCATCTCTTAGTACTACATTGGGAAAAGGTGTAACACTAGGAAAGGAATTTTAGAGGTGTAGCACCCCATTTCTTAGTACTACATTGAGAATAAATGCAACACTAGATAAGGGATTTTAGAGGTGTAGTACCCCATTTCTTAGTACTACATTGGGAATAGGCATAACACTAGATAAGGGATTTTAGAGGTGTAGTATCCCATTTCTTAGTACTACATTGGGAATAAATGTAACACTAGATAAGGCATTTTAGAGGTATAGTACCCTATTTCTTAGTACTACATTGGGAGTAGCTGTAATACTAGATAAGGGACTTTATAGGTTTAGTACCCCATTTCTTAGTACTACATTGGGAATAGGTGTAATACTAGATAAGGGATTTTAGAGGTTTAGTAACTCCATTTCTTAGTACTACTTTGGGAACAGGTGTACAATGGGAATGTGTCCAGGATTCAGAATGATAAAACCAATGCCAATTACTATGAATTCCTAGCATAGCTTATATGATAATGTTAGAAAAATATGTATTAATGTGTGTATGCTTAATGCCAATTAATAACCAAGTATTTTAATACGCTTTTCATTCTATTTTTCATACACTGTATTTTATACAAATTGAGTTTCATATGAGACTGAAAAAGATGCTTTTTGAAAACTGCAGTATGCTTTCTGGAACTTGCAAGTTGCCCTCTGACCTAGTAATTGCTAGCACAGCAATATTCATGTTTATGCCTTTTGGAAATGTACTTGAGAAGCAGGTGTTTATCTGCTAGGTCAGAAGCGAATAAATGAACAATGCCTTATTTTATAAATGTAATGATTTTAGACAAACAGCTCTGTTCGGAGGATGGGAACCTGTGCAGCTGTAGTAACTTAGAGATAAAGTAGACAAAGGATTATTAGAGAAATGAACTGCTAGCATTGTGCTTGAATTAGCCATAGTATCTTGAATGGTAACATAACATGTATCTAACTGGGAGTAATCAAGGCCATGTTGTTTTCCTCAGGAAGTTTCACATAAAAATTGATAAATCAGCAGAAATTCATGGGAAAGATGGTCAGCAGATGATGATGAAAAAGGTGGTAATCTGTTACATCAGCATGGTAGGACATGACCAGTTTAAGAATGTATAAAAATGAAAGTATTTCCTCTTTCTGGTTAGACAAACTCTGTATTAGTACATTTTTGTCTCCTTGCTGAAAGATTAAAGTGCCTTAACCTGAACCTACCGTGTTTTGATCATTTTTAAAGTATATTTTTCCTTTGACAGTTTGGTCCTTCGAGCTGGATAGTACCTCTCACTCTAGGCCTAGGTCAGAATTGGGCCCCGTGGCATGCATCCGTACGGAGAAGAGGCCAAATCGGCTCTTCTGTTTTGAAAGACCTCCGACTGAATTGTCATTCGAAAGAGGCCAGCCACTGTTTCTGATCTGGGATTGGAGGACGAGTCAACGATCCGGTGGATCAACTCACGGAGGGTCAGGTAAGGAGGAATTACCTTATTTCTGTTTTAAGATCAGGGACTAATTACAGAACTGTTTTTTGTCAGGTAGATTTGCATGTGCAGATCAGGGACAGAAAAAGGGGTTACTGTTTTTGTCATAGATCAGGGAAACAGAAAAGGTAGGCAGTTATTCTAGATAAACTGTGAAAAGGTATAGATTTGTGGTACCACGTGATAGGAAGGGTTACGTAACAATTTATAGCTTAGCTAAGACAGCAATGGGAAATCAGTGCACAAAAAATTCCCGAGACCCGCCCCTAACTGAAGATGCGAAGTATATGCAATTACAGCGTGCCGACAATGTTAAGTATTACACAAAATGGGTTGATAAGTATAAATTCGATGGTAATTTAGATAAACTCGCACTTATGAAACTTGTTAAACAATTAAAAATAGACGCGAAAGGTCAACTAAAAAAGCAAAGACAGTTAGAAGTCCCTCAGACGCATAGGTGGCTTGAGGAAGCAAATCGTAGGGAACAGAGAATAAAGAATTCAAAGACAATGTTCTTAGACAAAGAAGACAATAACTTGGTGATAGCAACGGCCCCTCCTTCGCACCCTCCGCTTCCGTTACCAGAATATGAAACGAGTGGACAAGCTGATCCACCTCCGCTATACCCAGCTGTTCTGCAAAAGCACAACCGTTTGTCAGGGATCCTATCGAGACAAGGTCTCAAACACGCGACTTGAGGAGGGAGATTGAGTTAAGTGAAATAAATAGAAAATCACAGGCTATGAGCGAAGAAGAGATATGTCCGCTCATAGAAGTACCAAATCCTCAGGCAGGACAGGCAGGGCAGGATCCGACTCTTTTAGTTTATAGACCATGGACACCAGAAGATATCCGGAAAGCCACGGAGGGAATTCCCCACCCAAAAATGAATTTTAGAAAATTTTTAGAGGACTTACAGGGTATGAGATTAAGTTACCATTTGAATGGAGAAGAAGTAGAAAAAGTAGTTAGACAAATTGTGGGTCCAGATTGGCACATGATCAGTGGTGACTGGAATCCTCGTGACGCACAACTTAGACCACTCCCACATACTAATACAGAACTGGATGGCAGAGTAAAAGGTCTGACATACCGGATCTCTGAAAAGTGGAAGCCTAGGGCTGATTGGACTTGCATTAATCAATGCATTCAATAGGAAGGTGAAACAGTTGATAGATATTATGCTAGACTGTTAGAATGTTTTAATAACCACTGCGGAATGCAGATACCAGAAAACCAGACACAAGATTCCTCATATGAACAACAGTTAAAGAATGCATTCTTGAAGGGTAGTATAACTCCCATTAGCAGCTTTATTACAAAGCACATGGTAGATCATCGAACAAGTAGGTTACAGCCATTACTTGAATATGCTAGACATGCAGAAAGACATTTTAATAGTAAAAAGAAAAAGAAAACTTAAGTATTTTCGGCAGAAGATGGGTCAGAAGTATTTGTAGTGCAAACTGGGAGAAAGGGTAAGAAAAATACCCAGGGAAATAAACAATCTGACAAGCGGTCAGAAGATTTTGAAGTAAGAAAGAAAAAAGGTGAATGTTTTAAGTGCGGGAAAAAAGGACATTTAGCAAGGGATTGCAGGCTAAATAAGAAGGTGACTACAGAAAATAAGGAAGATGAGGAATGACTATATGATAGTTAGGAATCATTGAATGAAAATAAGCAGGAAGAGACAAGTGCAAATATGATAGCAGGAGTAGAGGATGTGACAGAAGGGGTTGAGGATGTACATGAATTTGCAGACATAGAAGAGGATGAAATTTTGGACTTAGCTCTATTGAGCTTAGAGCTTTACTTAGCAGACACAAAACCGGAAGTGACGCTTCTGGTAGAGGGGAGGGAAGTTAAATTTTTGTGTGACTCAGGGGCTTCACGGACCCTGATACACCCTTCCAAATTACCGGAAGATTCAGAATCACCAGATTATATACTAGTGAAGGCAGCTAATGGACAGCTGTATCGGGAGCCACTCTCCCATGATATAGCAATAACAGACCCCATTTCAGGAATGACCCAAAGAAGTAAAATTGTGGTTTCTGCAAAATGCCCAGTAAATCTTTTGGGTAGAGACTTAATGCAGATATTTGGCATAGCCGTAGTTCCAACCATGCAGGGTATGGAAGCACAGCGACAAATGGATACTTTTGTAGTGCGACCGGAGGGTGAAACATATTATTGGTACAGCCAGGACTTAGTTACGACTGGTCCAGGGGCAGTAACCGAAGAACTGATGAACGTAGCCATCAGTAAGTCCCCCTCCCTCGACACTGACAAACAGCATTTGTTGCATTGTACTCTATATTACTGTAATAGACCAGGATCTGATAAAGATTATGAACAGGAATTGTTTCAGAACCATGCAAACAGACTAGTGTTGTGAAATTTGTACTGGGATGCAGAGGGGAACAGTGTAGTAAGCTGTTCATTGCCCCAGGAATTTTTAGCACTTTACAAATCTAATCGATTGCCACATGTTTGCTTAACTAAGAATAAAAATTTGAAATGGGCAGACTTAGGTGAAAATGTCACAAGGTGGGAAAAGCAGACAGAATTAGAGCTCTCCGAACAAGGAGTACAGAAACAGAAACTGAACTGGATTACACAGACACACCCAGCTGTGCACTCACAGGCTAGTGAGAATAGCTGAGTATTACTCTTATTGGAAGAAGAGGAAAAAGCCTTGCGAAACATACCAGACATTCTCTGGTCAACAAGGAAATCAGATGTAGGACTTATACGAACAGCAGGACCAGTTACTATTATGCCAAAGTCAGCATTTAGACCCCAGAAAAGACAGTATCCCTTAAGAAAGGATGCAGAAATAGGAATTAAACCTATAATAGCAGCCTTACTTAAGGAAGGAGTCTTAATAGAATCTCCTGATTCACCATGTAATACACCCTTATTTCCTGTCAGGAAAGCAAACGGGGAATGGCGTATGGTCCAAGATTTACAAGCTGTAAATGATGCAGTTATACCCAGGGCACCACCGGTGCCAGATCCACATACCTTACTGAATGATTTAAAGCCAGAGCAGAAATATTTTTCTGTGGTAGACATTAGTAATGCATTTTTCTCGATACCGATACACCCTGACAGCCAATATTGGTTTGCATTTACATTTCAAGGAAAGCGGTATACATACACAAGATTACCACAGGGATATTGTGAAAGTCCAACAATATTTGCACAGGAAATGGCAAGCAACCTGGCGGGATTTATCCCACTGAAAGGTAGTCAGATTTTACTTTATGTAGACGACATTCTGCTGGCAGCCCCCACCCAGCAAGAATGCAAAGAGGACATGATAGCTTTATTACAGTTCTTAGCTACTCAAGGTCACAAAGTAAACAAAGACAAGCTACAACTTTGGAGAAAACAAGTTAAGTACTTGGGATATGTAATATCCAAGGAAGGTAGAATATTAGATGAAGATAGAAAAACAGCAATATTACAAGCACCTAGACCAACTACCAAGAAGGAAATGATGTCCTTCCTGGGAAGTACTAATTTTTGTCGAAGTTGGATACCAAATTATGCTTTGGAATCTGCTCCACTGGCCAATTTAATATTTAAAAAGCTGATGGCAGCACAAGATTTATTACAATGGACACCTAAAGCAGAAACAGCTTTCTGCAAGCTGAAACAACTGATAGCATCATCCTTAGTTTTAGGATTACCAAACTATCATAAGCAATTTATTCAAACTGTAGACTGTAAGCAGGGTTATATGACATCAGTATTGACACAGCAGGATGGGGACAAGCAACGCCCCATAGCTTACTATTCATCACAGTTAGACCCAGTGGCACGGTCCCTGTCCCACTGTGCACAAGCAGTAGTTGCAGCTGCAATGGCAGTGCAGGCTTCAGCCTCAGTAGTGCTATTCCACCCTCTCACATTGAGAGTGTCTCATGCAGTCACAATTATTTTACTGCAAGAAAAAGTAGCATATCTTTCTCCGGCTAGACATCTTTCCTGTATGACCATACTGTTGAGCCAACCTCATATGACAATTGAACGATGCACAGCTTTGAATCCGTCAACCTTGCTCCCAACCCCTGCAGATGGCAAACCACACTGCTGCTTGCAGGTGATTGAGCAAAAGATATTACCTAGACAAGACCTTATGGATGTTCCCTTGGATGATGCCGAGGTGACATACTATGTGGACGGCTCGTGCAGGAGGGGTCCTACAGGACAGAACCTAGTGGGGTATGCAGTCGTTTCTGATACTGAAACTTTAGAAGCAAAATCTTTACCACACAACTTATCTGCACAAGCGGCAGAGTTGATTGCCTTGACAAGGGCATGTACCTTAGCAAAAGGTAAGAAAGTGAATATTTATACTGGCAGTCAGTATGCTTTTTCTACTGTACATGTTTTTGTGCAGCAGTGGAAAAATAGAGGGATGATAACATCTACTGGTAAACCGATCAATCATGCGCAATTTATTTTAGATTTGTTAGATTCAATTCAGTTACCTAAAAAAGTAGCTATTTGCAAATGCGTAGCTCATACGAAACAACAGGACAGGATTTCAAAAGGTAATGCGCGGGCTGATACAGCTGTGAAGCAGGCAGCTTCAGCCACAGAAACTTTTCATTTGAGTGAGGAATTACAACCCTCTGAGATTTTAGATTTAGAAATGTTAAAAACAATGCAGACACTACAAATATAGAAAAACAGAAGTGGATAAAATGAGGAGCAATCCTCGAAAAGGGACTGTACATTTCCAGGGAGAAGAAACCAATTTTGCCATCTAATTTGTTTAGATATGCAGCGTTGTTGAGCCATGGGCAGAGCCATGTCTCAACAGGGGGGATGGTACAGTTAGTGAATCGAGTGTTTACAACCTACGGATTTACAAATTATACAAAAAAATTTTGTGCAGCATGCCATGTTTGTAACAAGCATCATGCACAAGGGGCATTGAAGCCTAAGCAAGGGAGTTTTCCTACACCACCGTATCCATTCCATACTATTTGTATGGATTTCATAGAATTAAATGAATGTGAAAATAAGAAATATTGCCTTGTCATTATAGATATGTTTTCCAAATGGGTAGAAGCTTTTCCGACTAAAACTCCAGATGCAGCTACTGTTGCAAAGGTCCTTGTTAAAGAAAGTATACCCAGATTTGGTATACCGGAAAAGATTTATAGTGATAACGGTACGCATTTTGTGAACCAAATGGTTCAGCAACTTAGTCGCTATTTTGGGATATAGTTAAAGAACCACTGTGCTTACCACCCCCAATCTGCAGGGTTAGTAGAGAGGCATAATGGGGTGTTGAAGAATAAGCTTAGGAAGCTGATGACTGAAACACAGAAGAACTGGGTGCACTGTTTGTCTTTAGCACTGTTGAGCATGAGAACTGTTCCAAATGCAAAGGGATTAACTCCTTTTGAAACTTTGTTTGGGAGGGCATATTATACACCTCAGTGGGAACCTCTCATGTCTGCAGAGCAGGAGGCTGACAGTTCACTTGCAGGGTATATGAGGCGATTTTTGAATAACAAACTTTTGCAGTTAAATTCTGTTTCAGATAAAGAGCAACCAAAATCGGAAGCACCAGTAGCCCCAGGCACCTGGGTCTGGGTGAAGATTGTGAAACAAAAGAATTGGAGTTCTCCAAAGTGGGAAGGTCCGTACCAGATACTACTGTCGACACCCACTGCAGTCAAGATTGCAGAGCGAGCTTCCTGGATTCATTTGACGCACTGTAAACTGGTTAAGAACTTTGAATTGGACAAAAACTTTGTTACTATTGTACAACAAGAATAAAATGGCCAGGTACAGAGTGAATAGAGACATTGAGCAACCTCAGAAAACTTGTATGATCGTTTTTATTGCAATACTAATCACACTGTTCTTTTTGTTGTGGCGACTCCTTTTTCCTGCCACAAAGGTTGAACTGATTAGACGTAATGAACCAAACATAGACTGGCATCCGAACTTTAACACTTATCAGGCAATTACACGTGTGTACGCTGAGACTTTTAATGTTTCGAACTGCTGGGTCTGTACGGCTATACCAACAGCATACGGGGGTTTATTGATGACTGCTATTCCCCTAGGGGTCAATGAGACCTGGGAAAATCTGGTTTTTGACACAGTTGCTATTAAAGCACATGATAAAGTAGCACTGTATTTGCCTGTGACACAAAAAGGAATTGTATGTTTTTACAAAAATGATACCATCCAAGTGGGATGGAGCAAGTGTAATGTTACAATACAGTATAAATGTTATAGAAAACCAAATGATTTGAGTGGATCTTGTAGTACAGATTATGACTCATTTTTGAAATCTATGCATAAGACTCTTGATCAGGTACAATGCAATCCTGTACTTTTTAAACAGTTATCTGTAATAGATAGGAAAATGTTTCCTGCAGGGCAGTCATTTCGTAACAAAGTAATAACTAAGGTAGAGGACTGTTATTTTGTGTGTGGTAAAAAAGCATATAAATGGTTACCTGAGAATTGGTCTGGCAGTTGTTTTTTGGGGTACCTGGTTCCGGCCATCCGACACACTGCAGTTTTGCCTCAAGGAAATATTCGAAATACTCGAGACGTAACCAAAAAGACTGTTAAGAAACCTGAGAATCCAGTGGGACGAATTGAAGCAGGCTGGAAAGACCATCATGATGTGGGAACCAAACTTGTGCACATGGACTTGAGTGATGCTGTTATATCATGGGCAGGTATATTACCTGCATATGGCGCAGTTAAATCAATATGGGAGCTGCGAAAGCTGTCAAAACTTCTCGAAGTAATGAGTAATGCGACTTTTTCTACTCTTGAACTGATAACTGATGAACTGAATGCCATGAAAACTGTAGTGCTCCAAAACCGAATGGCTCTTGACTTCACCCTAGCGGCGAGGGGTGGAACTTGCGCTTTAATCAAAGAGGAATGCTGTGCATTTATTCCTGACCATCAGCATGAAATTAACGATCATCTTGAGGTGATTCAGCAAGTGTCGGCCATGACCAAGCCAGGCCCAAACCCTCTGACAGACTTTTTCCAGAATGCATTTGGGGGGGGGCTCCATTTTTATGAACATATTGATTGCCATTGGGGTAGGATTACTCCTAATAGGAGTTTGTATTTGTTGTGGAATCCCCTGCATGAAGAGATTAGTCAAAGAATTCATAGATATATCTGTATCTGAGACTATGTATCAATGTACTGAATTTGAAGAGCTGCTAGAATGCGAAACACTTTCATAAAAGTTTAAACTGAATGACTTTCTTAACTGCAAATCCTGAATGGAAGAGGTTAGGAAAAGAAGCAAACTGTTTATTCTTTTTTTGAAAATAGAATAAAAAAGTATTAACAGGAGGGAAATGTTAGAAAAATATGTATTAATGTGTGTATGCTTAATGCCAATTAATAACCAAGTATTTTAATACGCTTTTCATTCTATTTTTCATACACTGTATTTTATACAAATTGAGTTTCATATGAGACTGAAAAAGATGCTTTTTGAAAACTGCAGTATGCTTTCTGGAACTTGCAAGTTGCCCTCTGACCTAGTAATTGCTAGCACAGCAATATTCATGTTTATGCCTTTTGGAAATGTACTTGAGAAGCAGGTGTTTATCTGCTAGGTCAGAAGCGAATGAATGAACAATGCCTTATTTTATAAATGTAATGATTTTAGACAAACAGCTCTGTTCGGAGGATGGGAACCTGTGCAGCTGTAGTAACTTAGAGATAAAGTAGACAAAGGATTATTAGAGAAATTAACTACTAGCATTGTGCTTGAATTAGCCATAGTATCTTGAATGGTAACATAATATGTATCTAACTGGGAGTAATCAAGGCCATGCTGTTTTCCTCAGGAAGTTTCACATAAAAATTGATAAATCAGCAGAAATTCATGGGAAAGATGGTCAGCAGATGATGATGAAAAAGGTGGCAATCTGTTACGTCAGCATGGTAGGACATAACCAGTTTAAGAATGTATAAAAATGAAAGTATTTTCTCTTTCTGGTTAGACAAACTCTGTATTAGCACATTTTTGTCTCCCTGCTGAAAGATTAAAGTGCCTTAACCTGAACCTACCGTGTTTTGATCATTTTTAAAGTATATTTTTCCTTTGACAGATAAAATGTACAGTGAAGTTGTGGGAACAAAATATAAATAAGAAAATAGTAGTAGTACAGGAGATTAGTTGCCTGGATTGTACTGGACAAAATGAATTTAAAAAAATTGAACATTTTGTATTCATAGCAGTATTCTAACCCTTGACTACTTTAATATTTACATGCTGCAGCTAGATATTGCCAAAGTGGGACAAGATTTTGTGGAGTTGGTCCAGAAAAAAAAGCAAAAAAAAAAAGATAAACATACTATGTATTGGTACTTTCAGTTGAAGCAGAGCAATATACAGAGAAAAGAAAAGAGAGGCCATGTCCCTCAGGATGGTTCAGTAACACAAAAGACAAAAACTTTATAGTAGGAAGCATTGGTGTTAAGTTTGCAAATGCATCCAGGGATTGGAACTGCTTGCTTTCTCGTCAGAGGGTTAGCACTGTTTATTCCTCATGTGTTCTGATTCTAAAGACTGAGCCACACACGTTGCATGTTCTGCTGCAACTAACATCCAGAATGATGTCAAAGCTGGAGAACTATCAGCCTACCAGAGCTATCAGATGTAAGAGGAGAAGACAACTAATGAAGAAAATAGCGAGATGTGTGGCATGCCTAATGAGTACTGTGCATAAAAAAACACAGAGGATAAAGGTAAAACGTTCAAGCAGATGTCAAACAATGATCTCCTAGTCTTTAAGCAGACCAGAGCTATAGAACAGCAGACTATACTAAATGTTTTTGTTTAACCTGGAAATTTAAACTTTGAGTATTCCTAGACTGTAGGTTTAATCTAGCTGCTCAGATATGTAAGAGATTTACATCTGGAAAGAGTTGTATAGGATGTCTGGCCATGTAAAGCCAGTACAGAAAGGTATACGAAAAGGAATTTGCACCCCAAGAAAAGGACTTTCATTGGCAAAATCTGTACCAGAGTATAAGCAGCTTCAAAAAAGAAGCTTACCGTATCTGTAAAATGAAAATTAAAATGTATGTGGAATCTCACTCCTAGAACACTAATGTTATCAGTTTCCCTTTTCTCTTCTATCTCTGCACCAAAAAAAAATACTAAGAAGTATTAAATGTTATTTAGTAAACATGTTTAGTAGGGCAGCACATTGATGCAGCATATAACATTGTTGCCTCACAGCAAGAGGTTCTGTAGTGCGATTCTCAGCTGGGGTGCCTTCTGTGTGGAATCTGTATGTCCTCCCTCTGTTCAAGTGGGTTTCTTCCAGGTGCTCTGCTTTCTTCCCACATTCCAAAGACATGCAGTAGGTGGACTGGCCACTCTAAATTGGCCATAGGCATTAGTGTGTGCACGGGTGTGTAGTGTGGAAGAACAACCATGGCAGGGCTACCACCAATCATTGTAAACCTTGGCTCTAGATGATTGTCACTGTTAAAGAGACACCTCTACCCCATATGCAAAAGTGGGAAAAAGGATTATGAATGCATGTTTAGTATTTCAATTGCTGGATCTTTGAGTCATTGCATGAAAGAGAGATTTAGGCAAATGTAATGATATTTTTTGTAAGATGGGGTGGTATTTTGCACTTTTGGTAAACATTCCCTGCTATTACAGCATTTAATTTCTACCTTTCATGTTAAACTCAGTCTAGTTCCTTTGGAAATGTATGCAGTGTAGAGTACAAGGGTTCTAGTCGAGTCAGGGGATATGAAAGAGGCACTGTTGCTGACATTTTCTTGTCCTCCCTGGTGTTCATAGCCAAATGTTGCAGCTGAAGAAAGATTCAAGAATGTACATTTGGAACTCATTTATTTATGTTTTATAAGATTATAGTCTAATCCAATATACAGATCAGAACTTAAACACAAAATATGTGAACTAATACATACAATAAGATAGGAAACAAAAAGAGACTAGATGAAGGTACAGACAAAAAGAAAATTTAAATATCTAGTGCACAATTAAAAAAACAGCTATGAACAAAAAGGGAAAATAAATAAGAGGACGACCATAATAAATTGTATTGACTCAGTACTAAAAGGCATTTAAACTGAAATCCAAATTGCCTGCTTCCAGACTCCACCAGTCTTAAACTGGACAGATAGGAAAGGGCAGGCTTTTCAGTTTATGTAGAATCACTCTGCTTACAGGCATTGCAGCAAGAACAATCAGTTTTCACATAACTTATTAGCCTCACATTGGTGTAACACATCTAGAAGTGTCATTATACGTTTACAGCATAGTTCTAAACTTCACACATTACTAAAGAGAATTAGCATCTTGTATCAAAACACAAAAACAGCAGCAATGCACTTTTATTCTGCTGGAATATAGCACAGTACAGCAACTTGAAGAATTTAAACATCTCATTAAAAATAATATCTGCAGAGAATATTTCATTCCTTCTCATATTACTCACTTTAATCACAAAATGTCTGATGGGAAGTCAGAGTTCATCCTGGCACTAAGTGCATCCAAGGCAAAAAAACTAACTCTGGTTAAGATGTTAGACTATTGCAGGGCATACAAGCATTCACGTGTGATATGAAAACCTACAAGCAATTTTGAACACACAGAAATTCACATATGATATGTCTATAACTTGTGGGAGGAAACCAGAGCATGTAGCAAAAAACCACATGTGCAAAGGAAGGCCATGCAGACTCCATACAGAAAGCACTTCAGCTGAGAAATGCAATGCAGCATCAGACACTATGAGGCAATCAGACTTAACCACTGCTCCACTATACCTGAAAAAATAACGAATACCTTAAATTATTTTGGCTCAGGAAGTAGGAAACTTGTCTTTGATAGCAGGAAGTTCAGAAATTTGTATGTTCTATTCCCATATGAAATGCCTGAGTTTATTTTCCTGTACTAGCACTCCAGCATTAACAGGAAGCTGCACTCCTGAGGTACCTTCTTTCTGATGAGATGTTAAATTGGGGTCCCACCTGCATGAGTTGGTGGTAACTCAATTGAATGTAAAAGATCCCACAACATAAAATATACATAACATCAAAAAAATTACCCCCTAAAATATATCTAAGGTTATAAACTAATTATGTATAGTATCCCAAACCTTGTTATATAAGAAATGTGCGTAGCTGCAACTGCTTACAGACCACGTGCCACTCAGAATCTGCCAAAAGACAGAAACAATAAAGAAGGTATAATGGGGCAACAACTAAAAAAGGTGAGATCCAGAGTAACACTATGAAGGGGAAATTGAGGAACTTTGAAAGGAAGAGTTACTAAAAAACCCTCAGTATCCAAGAGGAAAGGTAAACATAGTCCAGTGAATTCTGATATTGACAGCCAGAGTAAGGCAATTCATTAACCCACAGATGTTATATTTCAGAAGACCCATCCCTGGAAAATGACTAAGTCGTGTCTTGCAGAGTTGACTTAGCAGTACACATCTCATCCTACCACAGATAAGGTCCCAAAGTGAAATTAGGAGAACTCCTTTCCAGAGATACAAAATACAAGTCTATAATCTTCTGGAATCATGTCCTCTTATCTTTGAAATTCCAAGCCCCAACATCCCTCCAATACCAAATAATTTCAGAGTATTCTGAAAAACAATTAATCTCCTCCCTGCAACTTGTGTGTAGCTGACACCACACAGTAGTGAAAGGTACCATAAAATATGCAAGGACCCCCCCCCTAAGCTAACAGGATTAGACCGAAGAAAGGAAAATACATAAAGGTCAAAAGCACCACAGGATTCAGAAAATTAATATTTCAGCCTGCTTAAAATGATACAATATACTCTTATGGGGGGGGGGGGGGTTGAGGTGACAGCCCGCACTCAGCTTCAAAGCTTCCCTGAGCTGAGACTGAAATGGGTCCAATGGGATCAGTGTGCTATCCTAATTTACAAATTCAAACTAAAATAAAATAAACAAACTAGCCACAATAGTAGACTGCAGATGAGCAGAGGAAGGGCAGTTTTATAGTTCTGAAAGATGTATTTACACCTTAAAAGGTCCTTCAAAATATAGATTCCTGGTTTATAGAGTAAAGCTAAAGACCATCCAATTGCCGAATGCAGTTTTAAATTGTATAGTAATACTACTATATCTTGTTATTAGTGGTGACTTATTCCAAAGTTTAGCAACAGACTGAGAAATAAACCTTGTGCTAGTAACTGTTCTACAATAATCAAGTATAAAGATAACTTTGAACACCTATAAACCTTCTCACAAGTGTGCAGTTCCAATTACATTTGAGCTCCACATTAAGAAGTGCACTGAATGATAAACACAATTTTCCTCTAAGCCAATGATAATTTATAGAGGATAGACCAAGTTGCTAGCGTCTATTCTGGTAAGATAGATATTTACAGCAAATAAAATGTGCAAATGTGCATTTTCTGTGAACACTCTAAAATTAGGAGATTGCATTTAGTGTAATTACAAAATGTGCAGTTAAAATCCAGTATTGGTTTACATATAGCTTAATAACAGAATTAGAGAACCATGTACAAGTATTTTTCAAAAATAACCTAGTAATACACGACATGTTATTTTTAACGATGTTTCTATTTATCTTAAACTTAAAGGTGTTGGTGAGTCTGATCCCCAAGTCCTCATATTCAATAACCTTACAGAGTAGAATGTTACTCATTCAGAGTGTAAATTCAAGACTAACTGAGCTAAAAAATATGACACAGCACTTGCTGAAATTAAATATTCGGCCACTTGCCAATAAACCATTTAGAGAGTTCAGATAAGTATTTATTAAAGCAGTTACAACCTTCTGAACCAGACATAACAACACCACTCTTAATATTATTGGTGTACTTAGCCAACCAAAAAGATGTATGAATTGGAGTAAAAGAATAAATATATAAATAAATACATATATATATATATATATATATATATATATATATATATATATACAAATAAATAGAAATGGACCCTGTACCAAGCGCTGAGGAACAACCAACAACACACTTAACCACTTAGAATAAGAAACCTGGATACAAACTTGCTGAAGTCTATTCTAGGATCATCATTTAATCCAGTTAATAATGAAGGAATTAATATTCCTTTATTATCATATTCCAAAATTAATTAAAACCATCTATTATTACACAAAAAGCAATTGATAAAGGTACTTTTCAAAACAAACAAACAAAAAAAATCCTCCATGGAATCTGATAACCTCTCCAGCTGCCCAGTGAACAGCATTACACATGCGCTGGTGGGTCTGATCTTATAGCTAGTCAGCCTAAAGACTTTGTCCCAGAGGTAGAGGATACAGCAGCTGTGATGCCACTTCACAAAGGGGGCCCTGCCATGGACCCTGGAACAACAGACCCATTAGCCTGACAAGCATCATCTGCAAGACCGTGTAAGGGATCATAACTGATCTGATAAACTGCAACATTAAAATTCCTATAAGATTTGACCCCCAGCAAGTCTTCTAAGACTCTCAGCATTTTGGCTTTGGTAAGGGTAGATCTTTTCTAATGAATCTGGTAAAACATCTTTGAGAGGGTAACACAAGCCATGGACAGCTGTCATGCTGTCCATACAGCATATCTTGACCTCTCCAATGTATTTGATACTATACCACATGCGAACATAATTAACAAGCTAAATGTGCTCCAAATGGATTCCTATGTAGTTACATGGATAGTAATTTGGCTGAGACGCAGAACTCACACAATAAGGATGGCATATATGTTCATGTCCATACTAGGTCAAATCATCTTCTGACATACAGAAGTTAGTGCATAAAGTTACCCATTAATAACTAGTGCACAGAAAATGGGCTTAAACTAAATGTTAAAAAATGCAATAT
Source organism: Protopterus annectens (assembly GCF_019279795.1). Taxonomy (NCBI): domain Eukaryota; kingdom Metazoa; phylum Chordata; order Ceratodontiformes; family Protopteridae; genus Protopterus; species Protopterus annectens. The sequence continues at coordinate 945,386,523 of NC_056727.1, forward strand.
TATTGTATTTTGCACACAATCAGCTTGTAGTCCAGGCAACACATGACTCCAAAATGAAGATGTGTCGAGAGACCTTGGAACATGGGTAGATAATTCCTTCTCCTTTGATTGTCATGTTGTAACAGTGATTAGAAAATCTTTCTGTCTGGTACAGCTGACTGCAAAAGGTGCTTCCTCTAGATCCAGAAAAGTCCTTATCCCTCTGTATTCTGCAGTGATCAGACCCATCATAGAATACAATCCCCCTTTGGGATATATCTTACTAGACGTATTAGGCAGTTGGAGAGACCCCAGCTGTTCCTAACAAACCTGAACTACTAACAGAGGCTGGAGGTTCTGCCCCTGTGTTCAGTGTTCTATAGACTCTTCAGTGCTGATCTACACCTTGTGTTTTTGGGCTATTAGGAATCCTGCATTCCAAGACCTCTTATATCTACACAAATCAGACAGTCCAGTGAATACTAGGGCCAGAGTTTTGAACCTGTTTCAGCAGTAAAATCACTGTGGAGAGACACATTTGTTATACAACAGCTATTCCTTCTCTGAAACAAATGTCTACTCCAGATCAAGAAATGTGACACAACATCTTCCTTTAAAAAGGAATTATACAACTGGATGGGTATTCAACCCCCCCCCCCCCCCCAGCATGACTGATCTACCTCTCTTGACAAAGCAAAGTAAACTCTGAGGGTTAGTACTGGCATGGTATAAATGGCCAATTTGCCTTGCATTTCTTATTTTTCTATTCAAGATAGTTAGCGATTGATTAATGATATGATGCGGAATGAAGTCAGACACTTTAGATAAGTCAAGCTATACCAACCCCACTCTAAGTCTCAGGTTTATAGCCTCACTCACAAGATCATAAATTGGTAACTCGATCCTTTTTATGAAACCATGTAAGTCAATATATTCACTAAATTTCCTATTCCAATTTATCAACTCCAAAAGGCACAGTTCAAAACTTTTACACACAATATAAGTAAGGGTAATTGGTATATTGTTAATAAACAAGTCAACTGTTCCACCTTTGTGAATTAGCATCACATATGCCATCTTCTATGTGCTAGGCACATAATATTTTTCTCGTAAGATGCTAAAGAAAGTTGAAAGCAGGGGAAATTTCCTTTGATAAAGTGACCAGAAAACAACAGAGGATAGAGACAGGGCTCAACATTTCTTTCTCTAAACACCTTTATTAATTTATCACTTAAGACATAGGCAAACATAAATGATCAGAAAAGAAAACAAACCATATTACCATTTTTTCCATTTACATACATTACACATCATACATTTTTCTTCCTTCGTAACTATCATCAGTTTAACATAATATAAATTGCTGAATTCCTGCCTTCCCTTAAACCTCACTCCTCCTTCTGACCTTTATTCTGCATGCTTTGTTCCCACAATTTCCATTTATTTCTATGTAATTTGCTTCTTTCCTTTTCTAATGATCTCGCTTTCAATTATTTTATCTCTTTTATAGTATTCAGTACTTTAAATACAGTTGGCCTAGACTTTGATTTCCATTTTCTATTAATTACTTTTTTTGGCAGCCGACAGAAATAACTTAACAAGGCATTACTATGTTTAGGCAATTCAGACCCTTTATCCCAGCTCAAAAGAATCATTTCCATAGTTACTGTCATTTGCTCACCCTGTATTTCTGATAGAGTGCTCTGCAGGGAATTTTTAAAAATCAGAATAAAAGCACACCGTGATAAAAGATAAGTCAACATGATAAGTAAATCCAGCAAAAACAAAGACCAACCACGACGGCTAAAAGGCAAAATGTGTTTTGTTGGTAAGTACTTTCATGCTCTAGGCACTTCATCAAACCACAAAAACATCACTAAAAAACTACAATTTAAATACAAAAACGAATTATTAACTAGAAAACTAATTTTTCATTAAAAACAATGGCAATCATTGAAATCATTAAAGCTAATGAAACAATCTACGTGCCTTAAGTGCTGATTTTAAAGGTATATAATCATTGAGCCCAAAACCCTTGTCTTCTCGAAGTGTGATTACCCATCTTAATTCAACATTCTCTGTTTTATTATGTCCCCACCTCTGACATTAATATTCATTAGTTGCAAAACCAAGAACTCAAAACTATGTATTTTATTATTATCAATATGTTTAACAAGGGCATTAGTAATGACTTTCCGACATATATCCTGTAGATGTTCTAAAATTCTTCCCTTCAGGCTATGATTGGTTTTTCACTCATAAAAGCTGGGACATACCCTGTAGGTCACTAAACAAACCAAATCTTTACTTTTATAATCTTCATGAATCTTTGGACATGTCCTATTCATGGTAGAATGAATACAAAAATTCTTAGTAGAAATGGAACTACAAGATTTACAGGATTGGCAAGGAAAAGTGCCAATGCTGTCAGACCTTAGATCTACCCTTTTTACATTCTCATAACAAACCCGCTTTTTCAGTGATAAACCATTCTTAAAGCAAAAACTAGGGGAATTGCCAACAATATCGGTACAAGCAGTGCCTATAGCTATGCCCAATTTCTTTTAAAAAGTATTCATTTTCAAAAACAAACACATTATGAGTGAGGACAAGTTCCAGCAATGAACAAATCAAGCTAATCTGGTTACCTGAATATTCACTGTGTTGAGACAAAAACAATCTAACAGCATCTATAATAAGTTTATTAGGTATTAGAGTGAAAAGTGTACAGCAATATCATCAAAAGCCTTAAACTATTAAGAAAGTCCTCTGTAACTTTGAGGGCTGCAAGAAGTCTCACCAAAATAGGTTTTAGTTTTTCTTCTACATAGATGGATAAAGGTTCAATCACCCTTGTCCTAAAACTATAAGACGTATGGGTGATGGGACCAGATCCTTATGTATCTTTGGTAAACCATATATAATAGGCAACATCTGCATTCAAAAATAAGTACATATCATAAGAAACAAGGCCAGTCATCAAACGGTCATATAAACCCTCATGCACATGCCTAATCAAATTATTAATGTCAGCTTTAGTTATAATACAACAGTTATCACAATCAGATAAAGGTTGGTGCATACTATTCAAATAAAATATTTTATCAATTATGACAATCATGACCACTTTACCAACAGTTGGGAGGGTGGACTAATGGTTAAGGTGTTTGCCTTGCAAACACAAGGTGCAGGGTTTGAGTCTCACAAGGGATAATTGGCTAGGCATACAAGGGCAGTTAGCTTAGTACTAACCTATAAGCAGCGTAAATCTGAATATTGTCATTATTACATAGTTCATCCAAAGCTATGCTCTCCTTTTTAGTCAAATTAAAAAACTTTGTAGTATTTTTGGAGTACAATGCTTTCTGTAAATCCATTTCACACCTTCAAAAAGGCTTCCAGGAGCAGATGAATGGAATAATTAAAAGTGCTGGGATTTCTAAATTTATTGAAGCCTTGTTCACCAGGAAATAAGCTATTTCAGCATAACACTCCTAGCAAACAGCCTAAGATTAAGTATCACATCACAAAATACAGAATTTACAGTCAGTATGAAAGACAGACCCTTTTTAAGTAAGCATTTCTGTGACTCACTTAAACAACGGAAAAAGTATTATGAATCAATGTTCCTGTATACGATTCCATGTCACTTCCCAATTGGTATCCTGTCCCTGATTCAACGACACATGTCTCTTCTTTCTCCCCCTGCTCACTGAACGTTCACCTCTCATAGTCTCATAGGTTCGAATGCTTCACAAAAGCAGGAAGAGGTGGAAAATGACTGATGGCTCAATGGGGTGGTAATGCTAGTTCTTTCGGTCTCGTCCATGATTCCGAGGTTTGTCCAATACTTAAAGCAGAGCTGGTAACAGTACTACTGACCTACTCATTAACACTAACAGAAACATCTGAACTAGTAGTAGAGTAGTAGATGCAGTAACATTCAAAACATTCAAGATCTCTTTGGTCATCTTGTTAATAGAAACCTCCAGAGGCCAAACAAAATATTTCCACACTTAAAGTCATTATAATAACATTCAGTTTTTCTCCTTTTTGCTGCTGTAATTTGTTATTATATATGGTAATGTTATTCATAGCTTCATCAAATTTAGAGGAGAAAACTTCATGCATATATTTACTTTTCAATGCATTTAGAATTATATCAATTTCTGCTAATAAATCTGTCTCACCTGGCTTAAAAAATTCAAAAATCCCATATAGTTAAAACTAAGTTCAATATTCAATGCCTGCCAATGTCTCAAAAGCTCACTTAAACTTATTTTGGTGAGAGCACTTGCAGTCCTCAAAGATACAGTGGACTTTCTTAATAGTTTATATATATGTCTCAAGGTGTTTGATGACATCACTGATGTTATGTTTGTAACCATGGATGTTTATACACTTTTCACTCTAATACCTAATGAACATGGTATAGATGCTGTTAGCCTGTTTTATTCTCAACACAGTGAATATTCAGGCAACCAGATTTGCTTTGCTGGAATGTGTGCTCACTCATAATGTGTTTGTTTTTGAAAATGAATATTATTTACAGAAATTAAGCGTAGCTCTGGGTACTGCTTGTGCCAATAGCTACACCAATATGGTTTTAGCACAATGGGAAGAGGAGCATGTATTGACAATGCATAAATTTAATGAGAATATTATGCATTACAAGAGATTTGTTGATGACGTGTTTATGCTCTGGCATGGGACTACTGAACAGCTAATGGAGTTTGTTAAGGAAATGAACTTAAGTACAAACTTTCTTAGATTTACTGTTAATTGGCCATTTTCTGAGATACATTTTTTGGATGTTCATTTAAGAAAAAGTGAAGCAGGTAATGTTGCTACTAGTGTTTTTAGGAAATCCTGTTGGAAAAACAGCATATTGCATTGTACAAGTGTGCATCTGAATTATATTCATTGCAATATGCTTAAAGGGCATTTTTTTAGAATGTCAGTATTGCATACAGATGTTGTTGAATTAGGTTGAGCATATAATAAGCTCAGTAGGGAATTCCTTGATAGAAGCTATTGATATCGTGAGTTCGCTGTATGGCCAATGAAATAAGAGGTTTGAGAAAGGTGAGACGAAAAACATATTTCTCTGAGAAGGAAGGTCCAGATTCCAATGGGCAGGTCTCTAGGAACATCTATTCTAATAGTAACATGACAGTTCACCTTATGATTTCTGACAATATTAGCACTGTCTGTGATATCATAAGAAGGAACTGGATGATTTTATTAGTGGATGAAAGTATTAATAATATTGTTGGTAATACCCCTAGTTTTTGCTTTAAGACTGGTTTATCATTGAAAAAGTGGCTTTGTTATTGGAATGTAAAAAGGGTAGATCTAAGGTCTGACAGGATCGACACTTTTCCTTGCCAATCCTGTAAAGCCTGTAGTTCCATCTCTGCCAAGAATTTTTTTATTCATCCTACCAAGAATAGGAGGACATGTCTGAAGACTTATGCAGATTTTAGAAGTAAAGATTTTGTATATTTAGCAACCTGCAAGGTATGTCCCAGCTTTTAAGTGTGAAAACCCAATCATAGCCTGAAAGAAATAATTTTAGAACATCTAGGGGATATACGTAGGAAAGTCATTACGAATGCCCTTGCGAAACATACTGGTAATAATCAAGGACATAAGTTTGAGTTCTTGGTATTGCAACTAACGAATGTTAATGTGAGAGGTGGGGGCTTAACAATAAAACAGAGAATGATGAATTGAGATGGGTAATCACACTTCAAGCAGACAAGGGTTTTGGGCTCAATGATTATATACATTTAAAACTAGCACTTAAGGCACATAAATTGTTTCATTAGCTTTACTGATTTCAATGGTTGCCATGTTTTTAATGATTCAATTGTTTTCTAGTTGATAATTAGTTTTTGTAATTAAACCATAGTTTTTTAATGATGTTTTTATGGTCAATGAAGTGCCTAGAACATGAAAGCGCTTACCAATAAAACAAGCTTTGCCTTTTAACTGTAGTGCTTGAGCTTCCTTTTTATTGAATTTTTAAAAATTTTCCAACTCATTACATTCCCAAAACTTATGTTACCAGTTACCTCTTTCTTCCCCATCATACCTGCAACATTTTTTGTCTACCGGAGGAAATATTCTTTGAAGTTTCATGGGGTATAAAAAGAGGTAACTATTTGAAATGTCAGTATCCGCTACAGTGTGTCCCAAAACATGGAGACTGAATGACTGAAAAACAGACTTACATATATTAAGTAGAAACTGGTCATTTCCCAGAATATTGTCTTTTCACCAAGGAATGGCAACCTCAGAGTTAATACATATACAGTAAATTCTAGCTATGTGGGGGCTTCCCCCTGCAAAAAAAGATGTTTAAAGAAGAAGAGCAATTTTCGAGACTTGCATTTCTAGTCTCTCTTCCCAAACTTTTCTAACTCCTCTGATTGATTCTTATAGTTATCATACAATATTTAATATGCCCTCTGAATATTCCCTTTTTAACAAGACCCTAAGTTCTAGATTCAACTAAAAGCTCTACCAGGGCAGATCTTTCACTTAAGATTTTCTTATCCCTTTCTCTTTGCCTATACTCTGATATCATTCCCTTGTAGGGAAGACAGTCTCTACTCTGCAGTCTAAAAATCTTCTTGAACTCATCCTAATCTATTAACCTTCCCTCTTTAGTTATTTTATCCCAATACCTTGGTTCCTTTGATGGTTTTCTCCAGTAAATTCCAGTCCTCTTGCCTATTTTCTGTATCCCTTCTTACAGTTACCACTATTGCCAAAATTTGTTTTCTCCATTTTCATTTTGGCTTAGTTATTAGAATACTTTGATACTTTATGAATATGTAAGTAAAAACCAGGGTGAAGAGTGGAAAAAAACAACAAATAAAAATCCAGTAACCACTCCGACTCCAATAACTAATGCCCAAAGAGTTAATTCACAGAACCACAATAAAAATAAAAAAAATACATCCAGGTCAAGTGCTTTCATATTATCACTTCATCAGAACAATTTCCTCACCATAACCTCAGCCTTATATAATACATTTAATTAACTCAATTAGGTACAATCCTGTCTTTAAAGAAACATACAAAATGTCATCTTCATCCTAACAGCATCAAGAAAAAACAGTATGCATTTTAACAATATTCAAACAGACAGAAAATAAAACAACATCTTTAAAAACAACATCTTTAAAAATATTAAAACAGGTTTATGTATAATAGTAGTTGTAGTATATATAACCTGGACTTAACGATTTAATGCCCTATATTTTAATTCATGTTTAATACTAATATGCTCATTTAATCCTGGGGTTTCACTAGCATTTAGTTTTAATTGCCATTTGACTTCAGCCCTCAATAATTTATTATTCCAATCACCACCTCTAAAATCATGTCCTACTACTTCTAGTATACCAAACTTAAAACTATGGCTAGGGAACATCTTAATATGTTTACATAGTGCATTTTTTTCATCATTTCTCTTAATACTATAACAATGCTCGTATATCCTTCTACTCAACTTCCTCTCAGTTTTACCTATATAGAATTGTCCACATTCTACACACAAAATATATGGCATTAAAACGTTAAGTCCAGGTTATATATACTACAACTACTATTATACATAAACCTGTTTTAATATTTTTAAAGATGTTGTTTTTAAAGATGTTGTTTTATTTTCTGTCTGTTTGAATATTGTTAAAATGCATACTGTTTTTTCTTGATGCTGTTAGGATGAAGATGACATTTTGTATGTTTCTTTAAAGACAGGATTGTACCTAATTGAGTTAATTGAATGTATTATATAAGGCTGAGGTTATGGTGAGGAAATTGTTCTGATGAAGTGATAATATGAAAGTGCTTGACCTGGATGTAATTTTTTTATTTTTATTGTGGTTCTGTGAATTAAATCTTTGGGCATTAGTTATTGGAGCCAGAGTGGTTACTGGATTTTTATTTATACTTTATGAATATAATATTCTGTCTGGTTATTATTCTCCTTAAGGATCTGCATCCAAAATCTCAGTCTTTCTTTATTTCTTGAACTTACCCTGTGCTTCTTCTTCTTCATCCCTTTCTAGTTTGAATTTTAATCTTCTGCTTGTATAGGAGCCTTACCTGTACATCTTAAAATATTTCTTCAAATCAGTTAATCCTAAACCACCGTGTTCTATTGGATGGATCAGTTATCCCACGTAACTCTTGCCTGCTTCCCCTTCCACATAAATTCCTTCAACTCGTTATTAATTACTGTCAACAACTTTCCCTTTGTTTGATAAAATATGCCTGACCCGTATATAAGACTAAAGGGACTAAAAACATTTTCATTGCATGTATCTTACTATCAATATCAATAAACTTCTACTTTCTCAGTTTTTGTATTATCTTTTGTTTAGTCTTGTTCCACATATTCTTAGCTGCCATAACATAAGCCTTTTTAGCCCACACTCCTAAATACTTCATCTTATCATGTCCCCATAAATATGGGTACTGCTGAACCAATTTTTTGTGTGTGTACACAACTTACAACTATAGCCTTTGTTTTATCTTCATTAATTTCATATCCTGAAAAGACTTGAAACTATGTAAAAATGTTCCATAACACAGAGATATCCTTTTCTGGATTTATCAAGTACAAAATTGTATCGTCTGCAAATAAAGCCAACTTTTTTTGATTATCATTCCAGTTATATCCTTGCATTTCTGAGTAGTTAATTTTCTTTGCCAATGGCTCTAAATATAAAGCCAATAACCACGGGGATAGGGGACACCCCTGTCTGGTTCCTCTATCCAAACACACCTTATCAGAGAAGAACCTCCTACTTTATATCTTGCCTCTGATTCTTCATATAGCTTCCTAATTAACCTAATTATTGTATCAGGGAGTGCAAATGCTTCCACTGCCCTACTCGTAACATCCAAGCTTACTCTTTCAAATGCTTTCTCTGCATCAAGATCCACTAACTACAGTGGTATTTTTTTACATTCTGCTTCCCTCTGGATCATCATTGTTCTATTATTGTTGTCAAATATTTGCCTCCCCTCCAAAAAACCACATTGATTCATATCAATCAATTTTGGCAACACCTTTGCAATTCTTTTAGCTAGTAGATGAAGGCCTAAGATAAGGTTAAGGATGTGGTGAGAGAGGACATGCAGGTGTTTGGTGTGACAGAGCAAGATGCAGAGGACAGGAAGAAATGGAAACAGATGATCCACTGTGATGACCCCTAATGGGAACAGCCGAAAGAAAAAGAAAAAAAAGAAGAAGACATAAACACCGTATAATCATGGTTTAAAATTGAAATGGGTCTATATGAAGCTGGGTCTGATGGGTCTTTATCTTCTTTAGGTAATTCAGCCACCACAGCTTTCTTCCAAGATGTTGGTACTTTCCCCTCCTTTTAAAATACTGTTAAATGAAACCTTCCAGATCTTTATCACTTTCTTCCCTCCTAAGTTCCAAACTTCCACAGCAATACCATCTGTTCCTGAACACATTCCTGAAGACTGATGATACATAACTGTTTTAATCGAATCTTATCCTAGCTTAACTGATAGTTGTTGAGCCTCATCTACCACTAACCTTGGTATAATTAAGTCTTCCATAAATATCTCCATTTGTGCTCTTTCTTTATTTCCACATTTTTCTGCTTTATACAAATTTCCATAAAATTTCTGAAATATTTCTAATACCTCTAAAGGATCTCTGATCATTTTTCTTGTTAGAGATTCACTAAGTTTGACGACAACCCTTTCTACTTTCTACTGCCTAAGTTGTTGTGCTAAAAGAGCTTGTGCTCTGAAGTTATTATTAAAATACTTGCTTAACAGTTATCTTTCTAAACTCATCCATTTTATTCAAATTATCCCTTATTTTCTCTTTAGTACTCTGCATTTATGCCTGCACTTGTTCTGTGAGATTCCCCTTATTCTAAAATATTTTAATGTTTGTCAGCCCCTCTAAGTAATTCTTATTATTTCATAAGCATATCTCTTTTTCTTTTATTTCTACCCTGTTTTTAAACCCCATTTGCATTTTATCCCGTTCACTAGCTATCAATTCTGATGAAATTTCTAGCCTTAATAGCAACTTTAAAATAATTTCCACTACCCATTCCATAAATTCTTCTCATTTTAACAGGTAGGTAGGAAAGCTCCAGTTTCTCATTTTTGGTTCATTAGCCTGCATTTTTATCTTGGGTTTTATTGGTGCATGACTTGAAATAGTTATTGGATGTGTGCTGAAGCTTTCAATCAAATGCACATGTTCCTATAAATATAATTTCTATCTGGTCTAGCCCAGTTATTGTACCTTGTGGAATAATATGTAAATTCTGTCCTAGCTCCTGTTGCTGAGTTCATATCTTCCATACCAAATATTTTCATATATTTCTTCAGAAATCTACCCTCCTTTCTTACATTGTCCCTTCTAGGTCCCACCGATACATCTTCACCATTGCAAATCAAATTCCAGTCCATAACTAAAAAGTAATATTTCCTGCTGAAAGCTGATTATTTCTCCCAAAATTTAAGCTCCGTAATACCAGTGTTTGGTCGAATACTACATGAAAAGAGACATTGAGGAGCTCTCTGATTATGTAGCCCAGGCAGGTATGACCCTGACCTTGAGCAGTATCCTACCTTCACCAAGAGTGATGCCACAATACAGAGATAAGATGATCAGCTTTAACAATTGGCTTAAACACTGGTGTCATTCAAAGGGGATCCAGTATCTGTCTGCCTGGGATGACATGCTGGACAAGCCACGCTGCTTCGCAAGGGACGGCTTGCACCTGTCACCCCTGGGATTCCGGATATTGGCAAAGGCTCTTGCCACCCCATAGTGCCTTTTTAGGCAAGGCTCAAATTCTAAACCTACCACCCTAGAACACAAAAAGGAAAAAACTAAGGGTAATGCTGCTCAATGCCAGAAGTCTAAATCTCAAAATGCACGCACTCGAGGCCCTTCTCAGTATGGAGAACATCGATGTCTGTGCTGTGACAGAAACCTGGTTCAAGGCTCCTGAGAGCACCCCAGCGCTATCAGGTTTTACCTCATATCATGCCCGCCCCAAAATCCGGACAATACCAAGAAAGGAGGGGGGGGTATCCATATTCATCAAGGACACCCACACCTCAAGACTGGTGGCAACGCACGATGCATCGGAGACCATCTAGGTGCAATTAACCATAGGCAAGACTGCTCTGCAAATTGTAGCATGTTACAGGCCACCCTCACAAACTCAGGAACCTCACATGGCCTTCCTGAAAACACTAGAGGGATAAATGTATCACCAAACACCATCATACTAGGTGACTTCAATTACCCTAATATAGACTGGGAACACTACTCAAGCCCAAACACCCTAGCCCAAAAGTTCCTGGAATTCATAAACTCAAATGCCATGGAACAACTAGTCACCATCCCCACAAGAGGAGATAACATACTTGATCTCATCATCACGAACATGGGAGCACAATGTTCAACACCGAAGTATACCCCTCACTGGTGAGATCAGATCACAAACTAATCTCGCTGGAGGTCCTCATCCCACCCCCACCTGAAATAAAAAAAACCACAGTAAAGAACTTCTCGAAAGCCGACTTCACACTTCTATAGACTAGTGTGGTCTCCTTTAAGGCCCCGAGCCATGGAAAACAGTACTCAAGCCGCTGAATCACTTACAAACACCTTCTACCAGCACCTGCAGGACTGCATGGATAAGGCAATCCCAAACAAAACAAAGACTCTTAGTACCAAAGGCAAGCGTCCAGTCTGGTGGACCCCAGCCATAAACAAACTCTACAATAAAAGGAGGAAGCTACTACAAGATAGAGCAAAATCCTTAAAAGGTAAGACACCCTTGATCACTATAAGTAAAAAAGTAAGAGCTCTCATAAAATCATCCAAAGCAAATTTCGAGAGAAAAATAGCTAAAGACTCAAAAGACAATCATAAGGCCTTCTTTAGCTATGTTAGAAACCTAGGAGGAAACTCCCAGATATGCTCAGAACTAGTTCAAAATGATGTGAAGATTACTGATCCTACAGACATTGCCAACATACTGGCTGACAGGTTCAGTGCAAACTTCTCCCCCCCAAAAGGAGAGATATCTATACCAAACGATTGCAGCCCCCAAACATCTCCAGCCCAAGTGAGAACTGCTCTCTCCAAAGCAAAAACACAGCATCCATGGGACCTGATGGTGTCCCCGGCTGTGTGCTCCATAACTAAATGAGGAATTAAACCCACAGCTAGGACAGCTGTTTAATCAAAGTCTTACCTCTGGATACGCACCCAGGAGTGGCGCACTGCAACTGTGGTCCCACTTCACAAAGGCGGTGCCTCCACCGACCCTGGAAATTACCGCCCATTAGCTTGACAAGCCTTATCTGCAAAGCCATGGAGAGGATCATAATGGACCTCATAAATAAAGACATAGGGAATTTGCAGACTTTGGATCCAACCCAGTTTGGCTTTGTCAAAGGCAGATCATGCCTTTTAAACTTGGTTGACTTCTTCAAACAGTCACCAAAGCCATTGACGAGGGAAAGGCAGTCCATACAGCCTACCTTGATCTGGCTAAGGCCTTGATACAATACCCCACTCGGGTATCATTGAAAACTCATCAGCTTAAATGTTAACCCATACATCACAAGATGGGTTGCAAACTGGCTGAGTGACAGAACCCACAGGGTCAGAGTTGCTGGCGCCATGTCAGACTCAAAGCCTGTCACAAGTGGTGTCCCACAGGGCTCAGTCCTGGGCCCACTCTTGTTTGGCATCTACTTTTCAAGTACAAGCAAACACAGGAGGGTTATGGCTGACAAAGTTTGCAGATGACTGCAAACTGGGCGCCATAGTAGAAAACACATCTGACACAGATATCCTTCAGAAGGGTCTCACAGAAACGGATAACTGGTGCCAGAGCCACGGCCTGAAGTTAAATGCCAAAAATGCATAGTCATACCCTTTGGGAAAAACAAGGTTACCCCTAGCTACCAAATAGGTGGCAATCCACTGAGCACAGAAGAAGTTATCAGGGACCTGGGGACCCAGGTTGATAGTAGTCTGTCATTCGACACCCATGTAGCTAAAGTAGTTAGGAAGACCTTCTACATTGCCCACCTTATCATGAAGGGATTCTCATCTAGATCAAGGGAGGTCATAGTCTCCCTTTACTCATCACTCATCAGACCAATGATTGAGTACAATGCCCCATTCGGGATGTATCTGACCCGACACTTGCAACAGCTGGAGAGGCCACAAAAGTTCCTCACCAAAAGGATAAAGGGTCTCAAAAATCTGTCCTATGCTGCCCGACTGAAAGAACTCCAGCTCTATTCAGTCGCCACCGCTTGCTCAGAGGTGACCTTTGCCTAACATACAAGGCCATGTCAAACCCAGATTTGATGAATATGCTTCACCTCAAAAAATCTAGATCCATCAGAGCCACAAGGGCGGGGAGACTTAAACCTCGACACGGCTATTAATAGGACGTGCTGGAGGGATAGATTCATCACCCAAAGACTCCCTATGCTGTGGAACAAAATCCCGGTACATGTGAGGCAGAGCACCTCGCTGGCCTTGTTCAAGAGAAATCTTGACCAATGGATGGGAGATCGCAGATATACCCCAGGGATTACCTCAGTGTCACTGCTCGACAGAGGCACAGCAAAATAATGGGTATAGTTCCCCATACTAAAGGGGTGGCGTAAGCCACAAAACGATGGGCTAGGCTTGTAAATGCCCTCGGGCAGATAGCCTAGTATGAACCTATGAACCTATGAACCTATGAACATGTCAGCATAATCCAGCCATGCTCATTGTTTGCATCTGAGTGCAACTCCCCTCTTTAGGAAGCATATCAAAGAGCATCCTCCCAACTAGGGATGGCCATGCAAATCCCTCCCCTGCCAGTCCATCAGTCACCAGAGTCATTAATTGAACCCAGTCAACTGGATCATAGTCAGGACTTTATCAATATATGCCACTGGAGTGGCTATGAATCTAACATTATTGTCTTTTTTTCTTCTTCTATCACTACTGGATACCTTTTCAAATTAGTATAATTACTGCCCTTTTCCTTTGTCCCTGATAGCCTGTTGAACATCCAGCCTGAAATACTTTCTTTGTCAAATTCATATGCACATTTCTTTCCAAATGTGTCTCCTGCAGACTTGCTGTTTGCACTTTGTATTTCTTAATACAATTTAGTAATCTTTCCCTTTTTCTATACCTATAAGCCCATTTAAGTTCTAAGATAATATGAATAGCTTAGCCATTATGATAAAAAGTTGTTGTTCCTACCTATTACACATCAGTTTTTTTTTGAATGTGCATTTCCAACTTTCCTGTTACATGCACACACTGATGTTTGGCAGGCAAAGTTTTGATACAATTGTTTCTTCTCATCTCCATTTGAACCTATGTCACATTTTTCAAGATTTATTTATTTTAATGAAAACCCTCAAATGAAAACTAAATATATTTTGAAAACACCCTTAACCCTTATTAACATAGAACAAAGACATAAAACTATGTACATCTTCAAAAACTAAAGTTTAAACCTCCAGATAGGAACAATTGACCCAAATTGACAGCTACAACCACAGGCATTAACTAACCTAAAAATAAGGGTACCCATGTTAAATTGCAAGCTATATTCTCTGTTTTCACTTATAGTGATAGCTGTCTGTTCTTTAGTTATCTGTATTCCCTCCCAGATGTGAAAAATAGCCTGTACACTTTCAGAAAACATTAACTTTTAGCCATAATAAAGTGCAAAACTATCTTTAAATAAAAAAGTTGTACCCTGTCCAGTTAATTGTATTAAAGTATTTAGTCTGCTAGAGAGGCTTCTATCTCTTATTCAGTTCCCATAATTTTAAGCTTTATTTTTCACTGAACTTCTTGCCATTGTACCTTTAAGTTTTGCATTTCTCTCAGCATAGAATGTTCAGAACTCTCAACTCAAAGTGTGTCCCCCAGATTCACGAATCCTCCGTGTAAGACTAAATAAGTCTTATTCGGAGACCGCAGTTGAACGGTATGATGTCAGCATGTCATGAATATTCATGAGGGCACACTGACTCCACTCCAAGTCTAACACAGACCATGCAGGAAATCAGGGGGCATGTCCGACTGCCGAGCAGTCCAAAGGTCCACGCCCCTGCAAGTGTCTGAAATGTAAAATGTCAATACACAAGAATGAGTCCGCTCAAATGTCCACATACCCAACACCATACTCCCTCACATTGTAAACCACCAGCACAGTTATAAAAAGTAAAACTTTAAAATTTTTTTTCTAATTCCTGATATAGCTGCCCGTATTTGCGCGTGTGTGCGCGGGTGTACCCATTGCTTAGCTGCAGTTAGCAATCTCGACATGGAAGAGCATAATAAGGAATGTTTATGCAAATTACGCCAAATAGCAATAGAGTAGTGGTAGAGCCTTCGCACAAAGAGGAGGCATTCACGGTTCGAGTCCCACCACTCCCCTTCCTATTTTATGTTTTAAATTAGTATATGAAATAATTCCTGACATATATGATTAAAGTTTTACTAAAAAGCATTGAATCAGTGAACAAAATGTATATTTATAAAGGATCCTGACATATAATTGCCTGCAGTTAAACAGCGCTTTATCCAGCGCAATATAGTTGCCCGTAGTTAAGCAGTGCTTTAGCCAGCGCAATGTAGTTGCCAGTAGTTAAGCAGTGCTTTGGCTAGCACAATATAGTTGCCTGTAGTTAAGCAGCACTGTACCCAGCACAATAGATTTGCCCATAGCTAAATAGCGCTTTACCCAGTGCAATCAGTTCGCGCAGAGGTGTGTGCCGCGCCAACCAGCCACTGTAGGGCAACGTGGAGCAACATAGAGCAAAGTTGCCTAAACACAGCCACGCCCCCTAGCCTGTCTGGACAGTAGTAAAATAAAAATCAATGACAAGGTTCAAACCAGGGACACTCTGCACCATAATCTAAGCACTGAACCACTAAGCCATGACAGCTTAGGATAAACAGCCACTGTTAACATACATATACTTATAAATGGTAGATTAACCATTGCTAAGCAGGTCTGCAGTCAGCCGAGAATTTTCAAAAATGGCCAATCACAAAATAGTGTGGGAAATGTGGCATATTTAAGCCCCATACGTGGGAATACTTGCCATAACTGATTGTAGCTCCCATCTGCAGTTAGAATGGCTGGTGCTGGAGAGGGTACATGCTTTTGAGTGCAACGCTGGGGCATCGAGGACTCAAAATACATGGTTTGGCTCCTTGTCCACTGTCATGAGTCAAGACTCCTGCAGAGCCTGTTCCAAGGGACGGAGTACAAAGCAGAGGCTTGGAACCGGTTAGCGCATGACCTCACCGGTGTCACAGGCATTCCTCGGACTGGTGAGCAGGTCCGTCACCACCATGCAGACCTGAAGAGATGGAAGCAGGAACTACTGAACCAATGGATACAGGAGGCCCATGGGATGCAAGATGCCCCACAACTGAGTAGGTAGCCATGGAATGCAGTATGTACGACATGCTAATTTATGCTATATAATGGATAGGTATGTCTCAATATCCCTTCATTTACTTCACAGCTGTAGGTGTCCGTGCTGCAAATCAGCAAGCCTATGCAGATAGGCTGCTAAGGCTGTGCCACCAGGCAGGTTAGTAATTATTCTGCATGTATTGTTATATAAAATAGGTGAGAGAGCCTGAAAGAAATAATACAGCCATAAAATGCCCTGAATAATTCCTCTGCATGTACTGTTATATAAAATAAGTCAGAGAGCCAGAAAAAGAGTGTAGTAACCCATTAAGAAAGGTAAAATATGTCCAGAATAATATCTCTGAGTGTACTGTCATATAAAATAAGTGAGTGAGCCTGAAAAAGAGTGTTCTAACCTATTAATAAAGGTATAATATGTCTTGAATATGTCTGCCATATGCACTGTAATATCAAATAAAGGAGAGAGCCTGTGGAAAATTGTGTAATGTAATTAATAAAGGTATAAAACCTGGAGTGTGTCTGTGTCACTTACTTTGAAATGTTGTCGTACCCTTGCATTATACAAATAGTACTGTTTTAATAAGTGCTGGCAACCCACAGTTGGGCAGTCCCATCTAAAGTGGTTGATGGAAGTGCCATTAGCTGTGAAGCATATATACAGTCCTCAACAGTTAATGGCTGACATGCATAAGTAAATCTGGCACATGAGTAGCTTATTAATTTGTTCCCCAGAAATGTGAGTGTGCTACACAAAATGTAGGGTTCTGTACAAATTTAACTGAAAATGTCATGTGAACACATCCAGATATGTAGATAAAGAAATATAAATAAAATCAATAACTATGTAGCAGTAACATCTGCATCTTGGACAGTTAGTATGTCAGATATAGGTCAGGTATATAATGAACTAGCCAAACCCATTACACAACCTAATGCATGTTGGCAAGTGTAATAATACATGTAGGGGATATATACCTGCAGTCAATAGGAATGTAGTGTAGACTAAAAGTACTTATAATATGTTAATTGAGGTTTCTTTCTACACCCTACTGTATGTGCATAAACAATGCAATTCCACACCTCAATGGGTATGTGTAATCTCAAAACATTTGTTGGGACATATGTCCTATTGTTCTATAAATATCTGCATTCACTTTGCTGCATGTGCCCTGTTAATACACCACAGTCATGGTGGCCTGTTGCCACCAATCATCCCTGCATGCTGTTGGAATGTACACTGTTGTTCAATATATGCATGTGTTATGCTTGCTGTTCAACTGTTGGAACCTTGGTGTTTTGGGTTAATGGGAAAATTACTGCATGCTGTTACAACTAATTTGGAATGCTGTTGTTTATGTTGTAATTAAACACACTTAATCACAGAACATATGGGAAGGCTTGTCCCAGCGGACCCACCTGTCCCACCTCAGCTGGCGAGTGCACCTGGCACCAGTAGGTCCGGTGCCCAGCCCAGGCTCCCCTCCTCCATTGGTCCTGTGCCACCTTCAGGTGGAAGCACTGCAGGGGATGGGGCTCATCCCCCCCGTGCAAGCGTGGGCGGAGAAGGGCCACATGTCACCCTTCAAAGGGTCCGGGTTGTGGTGCATAGGGAGATCCAGCGTTCAGTCGCTGATTCCCTATGCCAGCTTGAGGCGAGAGTGGCACGTCTCATGGGTGAGCCTGCCCATCCTACGCAGCTCCCAACACAGCCACCCTTGGGGCTGTAAAGGTGCAGTGGTGACTGCCCATGGGTGGGGATCTCAGTTCCACTGTTACCATCTGTGGGTTCATGGGCTTGCGATTTCCAAACATCCATCCCCGTCAATTGTGTTCACCCACCCCATGTGTCATACACCACCCCTGTATGCGTTTTGTTTGTCTTGTCTGTTTACCTCCCCAACCTACCTCCCCAAATATACCTACTTCCTCTACCTCACTTTCCACTCTCACCTGAAAAAAAAAAAAAAAGGGCAATCTGTACCCACAAAAAAATTACGCCCCATACATAGCTGCCCATTTCGCACACATGTCTGCTGGACATGTAAGCTGATAATTATAATTGGCAGTACACATACTTTGTTGTCCTCACCCCTCTCCCAGGGTTAGAAGGTTTCAAATTTCACTCCAAATGTATTGCATATGCACAGCTGTTGCTGGTAAAGAAATGGGTAGCTATGGACCTTCCCTACACCCGTCCTGCACATCCCGAGCTTGTTTTCCTACTGTCTTTCCCTCTTTGTGCCCCCTTTTTCACCACTTTCCTATCTCCCCATTTTCTTTTCTTTCAAAGAAATTAGCACGGGGGTTAGTGGGAGTAAGCACTTTTAAGCAGTAGTAAACAGGTCTAAACGAGTGTGCGCATGTGTGCGCTTAGCTAAGCATCGCTAAGCATCATGCAAACCCGCGCAAACCAGCTTACAACTGCTTAAAAGTGCCATAGTCACTCTGTATGTCAGGGCCCTTGTTCTGCTCAGCAGCAAAATAAAACACCTCTGTCTGTCTCAAAGCCCAGACCTTGGACACACTAGACTGCATGAAGTACCACTAAGCCACAGCAAATATACAATAACTTGGTGCTTAAATAAATATATCATGCATTACAATGAGTGAATATAAAGGAAAAATAGGAAGGCCATAACACAAAGCTTGTTCTGTGGATCTTTACCAGCAATTGTTGTGGAATTGCATTACATGAGTGTGATATGAGAAGCTGCCATTCTAGCAGCAAATAATGTTACAGAGGCACTTTACAACCCCCACACAGTATCATAGCAGGACAAACACTGGCATATCTGATTAGGGCAGAGGCCATACTTTCTAACTGTGACTACTTTCCAGGGATGTCCCTGATTGTGAAACATATTTTAGCTGTGTCCCTCTGAAACCCTCTGAAAAGTACTGATGTCAGTCAGAAAGGTGGTGTATTACACAATGAATACTGACAATAATAACAGTAGACACCACTTGTACTTCATAAAAGGTGTACTAATCCATATGCACTGCTTCACTCCAGCCTACACTTACTGTCTCTATTATGTGTAAGGTATACCATACTTTTAACTACCTATCCCTGACTCCATGCAAAGATGTATCTGAGTGTTTCATAGGCCTGGCAGAGGCACAAACACACAGCTATTCTGCTGTTACACACTCTGCAAATAGCTTTGGTAGGACTTCCACTAGCATACCCTTATGTAGGAGTACAACACAGAAATACCAAAGGATGTAGCCATGTACTGGTAGCAACTGACTGTAACAATGCCATTGTACCAGTGCTGAAAACACCTGTGTATTGCACAGACAAAGAATAACAGTGTAACATCTGGCTACCATCTGGATAGGTTCACAATTGGGAACTATGCAGACAGACCACCTGCCTTGATAAACTAAAAGGTACACACCAATCCTTTCAGTC
This sequence comes from Protopterus annectens, assembly GCF_019279795.1. Classification (NCBI taxonomy): domain Eukaryota; kingdom Metazoa; phylum Chordata; order Ceratodontiformes; family Protopteridae; genus Protopterus; species Protopterus annectens. Next base: position 945,406,437 of record NC_056727.1, read on the forward strand.
CAGTAAGATAACATTCACACAATAATATATAATGCTGTCTGTATGTCAGCACCCCCCCACAATTAAAATATACTTGTGTGTTTAGGGTCTGCCAAGGATTTAGGTAGGCATACTCAGTACTGGAATTGTCCAGTTTTCCTGAGAACCCTGTGCTAATGTCAACAATAAAAAACACAAACCCTGCAGAAGTGATTACATTAATATTCACAGTATAACAGTTCACAAACAGTTCATGTGCCAAAAGAATACTTCTCAATAACTACTTTTGTATGGCAGTTAATTATATGAGTAGAAAAGAAACTACATAGTTACATATATCTTGTGTAAGCATTTGTAGGGGTGAGTTAAACTCTACACTGACAGCTCTGTACTGGAAGTGGCAACAGTCAGGTCTGACTACAACATGTACATCACTGTCTACACCTGTAGCTTCAGATATAAGAAGTATACCAACCTTCTGACTTACACAACAGTGTCCACAGCAAACAAGCATGGGCCCCACTCTGGAAATCTGAAAGGGCTATGCCTACATACCTTAGCAATTTATAGCATTGGGTTGCTATGACAGTGAGTACTGCAATTACCACACAGCAGGCTGTATGCATTTACCAAATGCTGGGCACCAATTGATGCAGAGGGCATCACATGCACATGTGCAGATACCTATAAAAGCAGACTGTACTTGCTATCCCCACATGCAATCATTACATTGCACGTGTTAGAGACTATATAACTCCTGGAGAGTAGTGAGAAAAAATTATTACTTAATAAAAAAAATGTAATTAAGTAAAAAAAATATATACTTAATTACTAACCAAAATATTAATTAAGAAAAAAAATACTTAATTAATAACCAAAAATAAAAATTAAGTAAAAAAAACTTTGCTTAATTAATAAAAAAATAAATAAATAAATAAAAAAGTTGTCAAAGCATACACAGACGGACCTGAAAGTGACAAACAGGTATGTAACAGATATGTAGTTACCAGCAAGTAGTAGATGTTTATGAAGAGTACTGTACATACTCTGAAACATGCATATGTGGCAGCAGTAGGTATGTATGCACTGATGCCATGCATAACTACTGCCATGGACAAATTAGTGTGTAGCTGTGAGCAGTGGGACATAACTGTGACATATGTAGCTCAGCATTATATGTCAAACATCTGATCATGTTATCTATGTTCTGTACAGTACTGTGTATAATGGCAGTTTGGGGAAGTAGTGCAAACACCTATATAAACTTGGATGTGACAGAGTAAGACATGCATGATAGTCATATAATGTGTATCTTAGCATTGGTAACTGCTGTACCAGGCTAGTACAGTAATGTAGCATTTGCAGCTATATATACTCCCTGTAATATTACTGTATGCACACATGTGACAACTGTTCATGTTGTAGCAAGGCCCAACAGGTCATCCGTGAGGTGTACGGACTTACAACAGTGTGGACCTTGTGTGTGTATGGCACACACATATGGAGAGATATTTATGTTCCCGATATATTAGCATCTTAACATGTGCATAGAACAAGGGACATACTGCAACTGTTTGTGGAGGGTGGACATTTATATGTTGGTGCAGGTTGTTATGTGCATATTTATATGTAGGTTGTAGTGTGTGGCAAACAAGACAGCATACAGTGCTGGCATATGACATGTGGTGTTTAAATGCTGTGGGTATGATTTGTTAGGTTTTTAGTCTTCCAGACAGGGGGTCCTGCTAAAGATACATGGGCTGAGAATACCTTCCATGCATTCTGCACAAGACTGTGCAATATTATTACATAACAGTATCCCTCTCAACCTTTGCATAATTGATATTCCCACCATGAAAGGTGGACTGTATATGTGCCTATATGTATATCTATATGTACACCAATGGATGTTTATATGTACGCTTAAGCTCAATGTTGTAAACGTATTGCTATCCCTTTGGTTAAAAACCCTGAACCCATGAACTACCACAGAGGTGGTGGTCTACTCAACACCAAAAGTGTGATAAGAGACCACGGGACACAGGTGGACAGTAGTGTCCCTTATGATAATCACAGTGCCACACTAGTCATGTAAACTGTGTACGGTCCACATGTCATCAGAAAAGGTGTGTCATCCATGGAAAAAGAGGTCAGTGTTCCACTCTACTCATCAGTCATAAAACCCATCATAGAGTACAATGGCCCTGTTGATATGTACCTCAGAAGACATCTACAGCAACTGTAGACGCCATACACATACCTCACAAAGAGTATTACCAGACTCAAACAGATGCCCTATGCAGACTGTCTTACAAAACCACAGCTACACTGTGTCGCATACCACCTACCCAGAGGCAAACTCTGCCTAACATACAAAGCTATGCTAAACCCACAAGTGTTGGACATGCTCCATATAAACAGATTAAAATCCATACAAGCTACACACTGTACTGATCTAAACATTGTAACGTCAAAAAGCAGAACATGCTGGAGTGGTACATTATCATCTCAGACACATACCATACTCTGGAACTAACTACCTATCAATAGTAAATAAAGGTCCTCATTAGCAGTTGTCATGAATAATCATGATGATTGGATGTAAGATAGGAAATACAACCTGGGAATCACCTCTGTGGCTTTGCATGACAGGGGCACATGAACTTAAATTACATGGGTGTTGAAGGGCAGGGTACCATATGGCTAGGCTTCCATAAGCCCTACGGCTAATAGCCTATTAGCTACCTAGGACCCAATACACACACGCATGTACTTGTTACATTACTTGCTACGTGAGGTTGACTGAGTGTGATGGTGAATGTGTAGGTGAATGTGTCAAAGTTGTGTATATGTGTGATAGCCTAGTGGGAAACTGTTTATATCATGGTATGTAGTGTTGTAGCTCTGATCCCAGCAAAAGATATGTATGCTATTGCTAGGCAGGAAAAGCAGTATGGCATACGGTGTGACGTAGTCCCATGGTGTTGACTGGAGTGTGCCATTGTAGACTAAAGCAGTACATGTATGCTTATTGATTAACACTAGTGAATACAAATCCCGTATGAACTGTAGTACTACCTGAAGCTGTAGGCCTAAATAGCACAGTATGGTGTATATCCACATTGCTTGGAAACAGTGTTTTGTTTGTTACCTGTAGTCCTCACACATTACATACCTCAGGCATAAGGTTTTGTGAGTGCTGACACACAGTACTGTATGGTACACAGGTAAAACTCATCTGGGTTGCCATACCTTTGTGTCTTGTAGGTATGTCTGATGTGTGTGTGGGTATGCCTGTAACATGGCCTCAGTGGTATGTGTGTCACAGGATATAAGTGCATATCTAGCAACATGTATAGTGTAGTACAGCAGTATGCCACCTATATTGATGAATGTGCACATATGTTACTTAGGGGTTTGCTATCAACAAGTAGCGTGGTGTACTGGTAGTACTGTAACTGTACTTTACATTCATTTCAATGGATGACAAATGTCTGTATGCATTAGCTTCATATATATACCTCATGTGGCTAGGTGGTGCATTGTGTCACATACAGTGTGCCATGTACTGTTGTATAGTCTTACATACTGGTTTCACTTTGTTGCTGTGCAGAACATGGTTTGGTATATAGTATGTGCCAGGCACTGTCAGGCAGTTGTGGGCTGAGCAGTGATATGTGGTATTAAAAGTGTGTATCTATTGACAGCCAATAGGTTGCTATATATGGCATTTCACTGATGTCTGTACTTTAGAATGTTAAGTGTTCCACATGACTTGCTCACAATTATTGTTTTATTGTCTTCCAGGGACATGTCTCACAATCGAAAACCCATGTATTCCCCTGAAGTGGAGGAAGTCATCCTAGATGCCCTAATACAACATCACAACCTGCTGTTCTCCGGAACCAGCCAGGACCAGCATGGGTGCACTGTACTGTGGCAGGATGTTGTCTGTCGAGTGAAGGATGTAGGCATGCATAACTGGACTTATGAGCAGGTACGCCATCACTGCAGTGATTTAATCAGACATGTCCGGCAGCATGCCTCCGATGTCCACAGACAACAGCTTGCCATAGGTGGTGGTGCAGCAACACATCCACCCCTCACCAGAGTGGAAGAGCTGCTCCTCAGCGTGGTGACTCCTGGCCAACCACTACAACAGACATGTGTCATCATGGAGGCTGGAGTCACCCAGCACGTTGACTCAGAGCATGCAGGTAACATGGCATATCTGTAGACTACTGTTAGCTCCATTGTTAGAACATGCATTTATCAGATGTGTACTGTGTATTCAGAAGATGTGGAGCCTGGCGTCATGCAATACTGATAATTTGGTACATAATCTGTATGCCTGTGACTGTCACCTGTTTTTCTACAGTAAAATTGCAAACTCACAGCAGCAATGCCATAGTTGTTGACACTGACAAACTGCCTCATATCCTTGTAGGTCCCTCTGGTGTGATAGCAAGACAGCAGACCCATGCTGGTGAGTGTTCTACATTTAATATAGCATATAATATGTGCATGTCATAGGAGAGTTGTAGGCCATATACACATGTAAAACACCTACACATAATGCATGTTCTGCATGTTCCCTGTGGGACTATGCACATCCCAGTAACATAAGTAGCTGTCTCAAACACATGCAATACACAGAGCATCCCAACCAATTGTGGTACACTGTAGTGGACATTGTATAGGCAGAGTCAATACACATGCACACAACATACACCACTTTGTCATATGCAGTAAGTGTTAATATGATACACATGGCTTATGTAAACACCTGCTGTAAGGTCAGACTCCAGTATCCCAAATGTCATCAACACAGCACACATACTATACCTGAGGGGTAGAGACCTATCATGGGGTGGTGCAACACGCTTCAACACACAACACATTCATATTAGGCAAGGCTCCCTATTGAACACCTTACATACCCATGTAACAACTGGCTGTGAAATGGTTAATGTAGCCAAAGTGGTGCAGGTCAGGTACAGCAAACTAGTTGCCAGTGTGGCATACATTAGTGGCCTTGAGTGACCACATGATGCTGCCTGATGATGGCTCATGGTACTACACTACATCCAGTTACAGTAACTACAGTACTACACATAGCATTCATTGCTATACACCTGACAGTTGTGTGCATCCAGCCAAGGTATGTATACCTATGAGTGATGGTGCACAGGACATTGGAAAGCATTTTATACTTACACAGCAATGTTGTGTCCATGTACACAATGTGTTCCAGGGTGAGGCCAATCATTAAACAACACACATGCATCAAAGACATGTATACTGTTATCAACAAGGACTCTCAACACTTGCACTGCATGCTGTTGAGCAACACACATCCTGCATGCTGACACATGTGATAGGACTCTTTGGCTTGTGATACTGTACTCCACCATCAACCACTAATGAGTATGTTCTGTATTGCTGTTGGTGTGTGTGTGTGTGTGTGTGTGTGTGTGTGTGTGTGTGTGTGTGTGTGTGTGTCAACTTGACTGAGTAGTGTATTTGTGTGCATGTGTGCATGTGTGCATGTGTGCATGTGTTCATGTGTGCATGTGTGCATGTCTGCATGTCTGCATGTGTTCGTGTGTGCATGTGTTCATGTGTGCATGTGTGCATGTGTGCATGTGTGCATGTGTTCATGTGTGCTACCATCCTGTACAGATTGTAAAGTGTGTTTCCTGTCTTCCTCTCACAGGTGCAACAGGGAACCTGAAGTCACTGCCACAAATAGTGGACATGATGATACATGTGTTGTGGCACAGGCAGGTTTGACAGGGTCTGTCGTTGGTCCACCAATCAACAGTACACAGCTTTCCACCCCATCTATGAGCACATTCATACTGCCAATACATCCCTTAACACCAATGGCCTTAGCTGAGGAACAGCATACAGTAGGCATTGACCAGGACAGTGTGGTATCTATGGCACATGCAACCCCTCACAGCAGCCATACCCAGACACCTGGAATGGTACCACATAGGCATATGTCCAGGGGTTCTCGTGGAAGCACTGCTGGTCATAATGCCCCTGGCAGACATGTCCCCACAGGTCTCACAACCTCAGGTATGTTCCGGGCTGTAATGCAGGCACAGGCATGTATGGAATGGTACACCAGGCAGGGACTAAGGGCACAGAGGGCCCATAATACCGCTATCAATGACAGTATCCGTGACCTTGCCGGTGCCATCCGTAATTACACCGAGGTCATTGATAGACATTGGGGGGAGACACTAGATGTCCTCTGCAATGTAATGTCCATGTGCCAGGACAGTGCAGGACAGCTGAGACTTTGACGTGGATGTATGCCAGCAACATCATCAGCTGGCAGTCGTCACGGATGACACACACTTCCCAGCTGCTCCTGTAGTGGCAGTATCAGCCCCAGCAATGTTGGGGCTGGGCTGTCAATAGACTGTCCTAGACGACCATGTGCACGTGGCTCTGACCAGTCCCAGCAGGGACATGAGTCCAGTCGACATCCCTCTGCCTCTGACGATAGTACCCAGTCTGGCTTAGTACCCGATACTGTCCGTGGCACCCCTGCCAGGCACAGGTACTGTGTCTGTGGCCGGAGACAGTGATCTGTACAGCCTGGCAGGTACAGTCTGTAGCTGTCCCACAACCTCCCGTATTTGGCAGCCACATGGTGGAACTGTGTGCATACAGACACACACACATAAACCAAACACCTAGGGCTAACACATACACACACACATTACTTCAACATTGACCCATGCTGTACTGTTGTCCCCCCCCCCCCCCACACACACACACATGTCAATCGGATGGGTCATTGTTGGGCTCTGGCAAACCAACAACACACCCTGTGCATATGATGAAACTGTGCCACCTCCTGTCATCTGTGACACTGATGCAGGAACAGGCTAATATGGTGCTGATGCACAGGGTGACCTAATAGCAGTGTAGCAATGTTAGCATGTTGTCAACAGTAAAGTGTAATGATATCCTTGTAGGTATATCTGAGCAGGCATGATGCATTAAAGCTATGATTATCAATGTAGTATTGTTTACACCAGTGTTAATTCCAAAAATGTATTGTCCGCCCATGTGCTGCTTGGCTGATGTGTGTGGTACTGGCAGCATGTGTTGGTGAGTGGACAGTACGTGTGTGATGTGTGCAGTACAGATTTGCAGGTGTACATTTGTGAACATGGTGGAGGTGCACTGTCTGCATGTACATGAATAGTGGACACATGGGAAGGGTGACATGCTCTGTATTACACAGTGTTAACACTTCATATTTCCTGTTGGTGGCCCTTATGCATTTTACTACACATATGTTACAACTTGGGTACACATGTGTGTATGACATGGTTTGACACTATGCTGTGGGTGATACTGTTAATATCGGTCATTGGTTTGCATTCTGGTAGTATACATAACCTCAACAGCCTGACTTTAACCAATCATTAGATGATGTCTTGACAACTGACACACAGATGTAGGATACACAGTAGCATTTGAATCCTTCCAGTACTATACTATACCAGTAACCAGTGGTATTGACCGCCACCCATTCCTGAGACCACTCCTGTTTGGCATGTAGCCATCCTAGGTACAAGCAAACACACTAGGGATATGTCCGTCCACATCTGGTAATGCATACAGTGGCCTACAATGCATTCTCCGGATGAGACACTTATCCTCCACAAGGGTATCATACAGACAGATAGCTGTTGACCAACCCATGTTGTAAAGCTATAAGCCAACTATATCATAGTCATCCACATTTACTAAACATAGTATCCTGACAATACCACATTGGTAGTAGCCCACAACATGTAGCAGGGGTACCGATGTGTACATGCAGCCACATGTTATGTCATCTGTCCTTTGGTATTCACATTTCCAAAGGTATTCTGATATCCCTCGGTGTATCACATAAGCAATAAGGGGTCTGTATGCATATCTATGAAGTTGTTGTACACCTATAATGAATGCCCATTATTGACAGACTGTGTTGTGTTTGAACATGTCTGAAATATACCCCAGGCATGAACCCTCACTCACACTATTCTATAGAAACTGTCATGGGTGTGTGTGACATATGTATAGGTTTAGACATTTACCATTCCTTTTTTCTGATTCAACATTAGGGACACAGCTTATATATATATATCTTTGGGCTGTTATTGTCCCTTCATCATATTTGCTGACATAGTTTTATGACTATTATTGTCAGCTTTTTATTTTACATTTTGGATTTTGCTAGTTTCATTTCAGGATTATCTGTGGATAGGGAAGATCTCAGGGTTTTTGGCTTGAGCTGTAATACTGGCGAATTGACAAACAATATGGGCTCTTCAGATTCTGAATTCAAATGTACTTCAGCTTTCCAAGATTTATTTACACATCTCAAAACCCTGAGATCTAACATATGGCATTCAAAACTGTTTAAGGCCTATTTGGCCAAGGGTATTACACCCAGGGGGCTAAGAGTACGCATTCAGCCTCTGGTTTCTAATGCGGATGAGGAACTCATTGAACAGTGGTCATCCATCCAACAACGAGCGACCATATCCTTTGTGGAATCTCTATCCAAATTTTATGACAGGACTATAGATTCTGAGATTCAGTCTGTTACCAGGTCGTATGAAGATGAACCATTTTTTAAACCTCATCTTAATAAAATAGCAGGGGATATTAAAACATTGGAGGAACAATTACGTAACAGAAAGTTAAAGAAATTTCAGAGGGATCAAGGGAATTACCAGGGTTCTAATCCCTTTGCTGTGAGTACTAAACAAGTAAGGTTTACCCCCAACTTTAACAGATCCTCCAGGAAAAAGAGACCAAGATCCATTCTTAAAAAATCTGGACATACCTCAGGGTCATCCACTGAGGATGCATCCTCATATACAGATAGTGAGCCACAGTCCATTTTGGGTTCACCGGCCCCCAAAAGAAACCCAGGTTTTGTCCCTTTAGGTCAAAGCAACACAGGGGGGGGGCAGAAAACACAGAAGGTATTACCAACATTCAGGGGTTATTGCAAATGGTATTGGAGAAATGAATCCTGTTTTTGATAACAATGTCCTGAATCTGTCTGATTTTTACTCTCTCCCACCCAATTGTCAATTTTGAATAAAGGGTTATCATTTGTACCTGGGTTTACTATTACTGAAGACAGCATGGCTCAGGATGTACTTGCTTTCTGTAGATTATTAAACCTGAAATAGTTCTACTGGTGCCAAATTCATTTATCACAAATCTAAATTCAATCCACCAATGCATCCCAATGTGCATCAATTTCAGCGCAACATTCTCAAAGATCTACATTTTTCTGGTCAAGGATTACGTTGGAAATCCAACAATATTTCCTCAGCCGAAAGGCAGGCTATTGTTGAACTACAGAAAAATGAAAATATTGTAATTATTTAAGCTGACAAAGGGGGTGCTGTGGTTATTTTGAATTGGCATGACTATGATAAGGAAGCCACTAGACAACTGTCTAACCAAATGTATTACTCACTAATGACAATCAATCCAACATCCAGGTTTCAGAAACAGATTGAAGACTTCGTTCTTTGGGCCAAGGATGAATCCATCATTACAGATGACATTGCACAGCAACTCATTGTTCATGACCCAACTTTACAATATATCTATTTTTTGCCAAAGACCCACAAAAGTCTTATCAACCCTCCTGGGTGACCAATTGTTTCTGGGAGAGGGTACATCACAGAACCCCTCTCTTTGTTTCTCACTCAACATCTGAAACCCTTGCTGAGTCTTGTACGATCAAGAATACACGACACCACCATGTTTCTCAATATAATATCTGACAGCCAGTTGGAAGAGGACTGGTTAATGTGCACTCTAGATGTTTGTTCCTTGTATACCAACATCCCTCACAAGTCCGGTCTGGAGGCCCTGTCCTTCTGGTTGGACCAAGCTGGTTTATATCAACCTCTCTTTAACTCTTTTTTGGTTGAACTAGCTAAATTTGTTCTAACCAGTAACGTCTTTTTTTATCAAGACAAATGCTACTGGCAGGTTAAGGGAACAGCCATGGGAGCTTCTTTTGCTCCAATTTACGCTGACCTCTTTATGGCTTTTGTGGAACATCACATAATTTATAATTGTCAGAACAATATTTTTCTGGAGCACATTGACATTTGGCGCCGTTATCTAGACGATTGCTGGATGGTTTGGAGAGGGGACACACGTGGTCTAAGGGATTTTATTTCCTATTTAAACAACAACATTTGGGGTTTGGAATTTACGGCACATTATGATTATAGCAAAATTACTTTTTTGGACGTTGCTATTACCAAATTGCCTGACAATACACTCTACGGAAGTATTCAGGAAACATCCTGAATACAATACCATCTTACACGCCTCCAGTTTTCATCCCCCTCATGTTATACGGAACATCCCTAAGTCACAATTCATTCAAATCAAACGCATTTGTTCCACTGATAATGCCTTCCAACATCACAGGAGGGATCTCACGGAAAGATTCAGGTCCAGAGGCTATGCTATGGGCCATCTGTCTAGTGCCAGCAACATGACCAACTCCTCCAACAGAAATCATTTTCTCCAGTACCAAAAACACATTCCTAATAAAAGCACTACATTAAGATTTACTACCACCTATGCTAGGAATTCGAACCAACTAATTGACAGTATCAACACCCATTGGAACATTTTACAATATGATTCTGATATTTCCAATTTCATTCCTGACCGGTGTCAGTTTTCATTTAGAAAAGGCAAAAACCTGGAGGGTTTCTTTAATCATTTCAAACATGGTAGTAAGAACAACCACACGCAATTTAAACAAACTACACTTTCAGGGGACCGCCTTACAGGTTGTTTTCCATGTGGACACTGTACTAACTGTGATAAAATAAACAAATCTAAACAGTTTTCAGTAGGAACTGTTCCCAGGTCTATGACATCAAATTCTTTGCCAACTGCAGCAGTGACTGGATTATTTATCTGGCCAGCTGTCACTGTGGTGCTTTTTATGTAGAACAGACCTCTCAGCCACTTAGAATCAGAATCTCAGAGCACATCAGTAATATCAAAACAAACAAAATAACCAATGCTTTATACAAACATTCCTTGGCACATACCACTGCTAAATTTACATTTATGGCCATTGATATTATACAAGGGAATAGGACTAACAAAGCAGGTTGGCATTCAATTCTTAACACTAAGGAAAAGAAATGGATTATCAAACTGGGGGGGATTATTCCCACCTGGCTTGAATGATAATTTTTGAATTATCCAAAAGGTATTCAGTGACCTCTATATATTCTGTCACATTTTTGCTGTGTTCATTTTCACTGAAGAAGGTTGTGTATACCCTACCGAAACCGGTCTGGTGCAAAAGTGTTGTCTATGTGTAGGTTTAATAACCTGTCACAATAAACTGAGGTTTTCAGGATCTACGTTATGCTGGTTCTGTTTTTTCTTTTACAGATGACCTAGGCTAGATCACTACAGTGGCTGGCCTTGTCACATGCATGCATATGTGACCTAAGGTCTGAGAAGCAGCAGCACAAACTGTCAATGGTAACAGATGTATTCATGTAGAAAGCAGGCTTCACACCTATGAATTAATTGAGGTCACATGTACATATATATATTTGCCACACAGATACCAATTGAGGTCACATGTACATATATGTATTTGCCACACAAATACCTGAAGTGTGCAATGCACATACTGTTGTTTTACTGATATGTCATACAGTAGTAAAAGCAAAACCCACAACACATTGACCAACAGTGTCACACACACACACTCACACTCAGCAATTGCAGGATTCAAACCCCTGCCTAACTATGTTATGATACTAGAGAAACAGACATTAACACAACATGCTATATGCTTTACTGGGAGCTTTCCTTTCCACTGCTGTATTTGTGGGATACTGACATCATCAGACTTGCCAAAGAGGAATTTACCTCTTTTAATGTGTTTTCCTAGTCTCCAAAAAGGGCAGTGCTCTCAAATGAAATCACCCCCCCCCACACACACACTCAGCAATTGCAGGATTCAAACCCCTACCTAACTATGTTATGATTCTTGAGAAGTACGCATTTACACGACGCGCTATATGCTTTACTGGGTGGTGTCTTTTCTCCTGCTATGTTCGTAGGATGCTGACATCATCAGATTGGACATGGTGTGCACTTTGTTTTATGCAATCCCAGGAATGAACCATGTGGGACAGCAGGTGTTAACAGCTTGAACAGGCCTCCACAATTCTTAGCTTGTGTGATCTATCTGTGGACCAATTGCCATTCCATCATATGACAATACATATGTATGCACAGATTGTTGATTTTGTGGATATGACATGTGTCTGGGATGATGATAAAGGGCTATTCAAAGTCTATGTGGGACGTGTGTAGCTCCTTTCAGTGATGTATGTGCTGGGTGGCTGCCTTGCAAACAGTCTAGCAGGTTTGGGAACCATGATCTGCCCATGAACATACCACAGTTGGTAGGGTTGTGTGTTTGTCGGCTTCCAATAGCTCTGTTTATGACTTCAGTCATGATGGACTCCATAGCCTTGCAGATCAGACTTCATAGGCTTATAGGACTATAGTTCCCATGGTCTGTTGTGCACCAGCACTTGTGGGGTGTGCCATATGTTGCTGTAACCCATTCAACAGTTTCAGAGCCTGTAGAGAGGGTGAGGCTCAACAGACTGTTTAGGTGCAGTGTCTGTTTGTTCTGCAGTTCACTTATGACACAGCTAGGGAAACAATGCAATCCAACTGATATTATGTTTTCAGCTTTGGAAGGAGCTGTGTACCCATTCTACATGTGATATCTCCTGGTATGATGATAGGGCCTTTTGTCAGTGGGAGGTGGGTATGTATGTATAGGCCTGTCTGACAGGATGTTGGCATTGTCAGTCAGGTACAGTTGGCCCTGACACAGGACATATATGAGTGTACATTGCTATTTATGACATAGCTGAAGGAAGTGTCATGGTTCTGTCTGGACTCCTTCGCAGATAATCTTTCCAAAACACCGACAAACCTGAGCACTAAACCCCTGTTATACTCTTTTACACACTTAACACCCTACTGATCCTTTTTGATCAGTCAACAGAGTATTTCATCATATCCTGGCTTGTCCAAAGGTCAGTTTCGTGTGTACTCTCCAGTCCAGCTGGTGAATATGGGCATTTTGAGGCAATGTTACAACTGCCTTATGTACACAGACAACCCTCTCCTCCTTCCAACAAACTCAGATATATGTGAGAGATGCAACTATATAGACAAACAGGAGGCTGAGCTCTCTCGACCCATGATTAACACAGTCTGTCAGGTGGTGAAGGTAACCACACACACCACAAATCCTGTCTCACATAGATCTATAGCAACAGCAAACTAAACACATTACCACACAAAAACATACTCAGAGGCACTAAATAAAATCTGCCTAAGCAGCAGAGACCTCCAAAGCAGATACCCAAACAACTGCTACCCCACAACAATACCCACATATCACATAGTTCACAAAGTCAGTGTGCCACACAGTCACTGCCCTTGGGGCTAAACAACACACCTAATACACTTGTAATAGGTGACTCTATTGTCAGACACACTGATGTCCCACTCACCAGGCTGAACAAGGAGAAGGTCACTTTGAGCTGTCTGTCGGGTGCCAGGATTTGCCACATAACACATGCACTCAGGTCACGCCAAATCAAGTACAAATATGGCTCCATCATTGTCCATGCTGGTGTGAATGACCTCAGACGTTCCTCCCTGGACTACATGACAAGAGACATAGAGGAGCTCTCTGATCATGTAGCCCAGGCCAGTATGACCCTGACCTTGTGTAGCATCTTACCCTTACCAAGAATGATGGCACAGTATACAGACAAAATGATCAATTTTAACAGTTGGCTAACATATTGGTGTCATTCAAAGGGGATCCAGTGTCTGTCAGTCTGGGATGACATGCTCGACATTCCACGTTGCTTCACTAGGGACGGCTTGCACCTGTCACCCCTGGACTTTCGAATACTGGCTAAGGCTCTTGCCACCCCCGTAGTGCCTTTTTTAGGCAAGGCTCAAAAGACAAACCCACATCCATAGACAATACAAGGTAAAAGAAACTAAGGGTAATGCTGCTCAACACCAGATGTCTAAACCTCAAAATGCACACACTCAAGGCTCTCCTCAGTATGGAGAATGTTGATATCTGTGCAGTAACAGACACCTGGTTCAGGCTTCTGAAAGCACCCCAGCACTACCAGGTTATACTTCATACCATGCTTTTCGGCCACAAAACTCGGACCGACCAACAAATTTAGGGGGAGTATCCGTATACATCACAGATACACACACCTCCAGGTTAATAGCACTGCACAAAGCACTGGAGACCATACATGTGCAACTAACAGTGGGCAAAACTGCCTTTCAGTTTGTAGCCTGCTACAGACCACCCTCCCAAACTCAGGAACCCCACTCGGCTTTCCTGAGAACACTGGAGAATATGAAGGTCTCTCCAAACCCCATTATATTGGGTGACTTCAACTACCCAAACATTGACTGGGAATACTACTCAAGCCCCATCACCCTCGCCCAATGGTTGCTAGAATTTATACACTCAAATGCTATGGCACAACTGGTCACCACATATTGGAAAACATATTGGACCTGATCATCACCAACATGGGGACTCTATGTTCCACACCAGAGGTATACCTCTCATTGGTAAGGTCAGACCATAGATTTATCTCACTGGACATCCATATCCCATCCCCACCCCCATCCTAGGTAATCTCAGTGAAGAACTTCTCAAAAGCAAACATCGCACTTCTCAAAACCGAGATGGTATCCTTCAAAGACCCTGGGACAGTGGTAAATACGGCTCAGACCGCTGAATCCTTTACAAATGCATTCTATGGACACCTACTGGAATGCATGGATCATGCTATCCCAAATTAAAACAAGACTAACTCCTCCAAAGGCAGGGGACCTGTCTGGTGGACCCTGGCCATAAATAAGCTATACAACAAAAGGAGGAGGCTACTACATGATAGAGCACAATCCCAAAAAGGGAAGGCATCTCTGATCAGTACTAGCAAGAAGCTACAATCACTCATGAATTCATCTAAGGCCCGCTTCAAAAGGAAAATTGCACCAGACAATAAGAACAATCACAAGGCCTTCTTTAGTTATGTCAGGAACCTGGGTGGCAACTCCCAGATATGCTGTAAGTTAGTGCAAAATGATAAAAAATACACTGAACCCACAGACATTGCCAACATCCTGGCAAACAGGTTCAGTGCAAATGTCTCCCCTCCATCCCCCCTAAAGAGCAAATGTCCATCCCAACAGTGTGTAGCCTCCCTGACATTACAGAAGAACAGGTGAGAGCTGCCCTCTCCAAAGTAGACAACACAGCATCAATGGGACTGGATGGTGTCCCGGCCTGCGTCTTACACAAGCTTCATGAAGAATTTAACCCTCATATTAAGTCACTGTTCAATATCTGACTTACTACAGGATATGTACCCAAGGAATGGCATACAGCAACAGTGGTCCCACTCCACAAAGGTGGTGCCACAACGGACCCCGGACACTATCGCCCTATAAGCCTAACAAGCCTGGTCTGCAAAGCTATGGAGCATATCATCATGGAACTCATACACAAAGACATTGGGAACCTACAGACACTGGATCCTACCCAATTCGGCTTTGTTGAGGGCAGATCTTGCCTCTTGAACCTGGTCAACTTCTTTAAACAGTTACCAGGTCCATAGACGTAGGGAAGGTAGTCCACATAGCCTACCTGGACCTCGCAAAACCCTTCGACACAATACCCCACTCGGGCATCATAAATAAGCTCACCAGCTTAGATATCAACACATATGTCACAAGATGGATTGCTAACTGGATCAGGGATAGCACCCACATGGTCAGTATTGCAGGTGCCATGTCTGACTCTACACCAGTTACAAGTGGCGTCCCACAAGGCTCAGTCCTGGGACCTCTCTTGTTCAGTATATATTTCTCTGATGTACAGGCTAACACAGGAGGAATATGGCTGACCAAGATCGCAGATGACTGCAAACTGGGTGCCATAATCGACTCTCCAGCTGGTACAAGCATCCTCCAAAAGGGTCTCACAGAGATGGATAACTGGTGCCAGAGCCATGGCCTACAGCTAAATGCCATTAAATGCATAGTCATCCCCTTTGGGAATAACAAAGTGCCCACACATTACCACATAGGTGGTAATCCATTAAGTACAGAAGAAGTTATTAGGGATTTGGGGACCTGAGTAGATAGTAATCTCACCTTTGGCAATCACGTTGCCAAAGTGGTTAGACACACCTTCTATATAGCCCACCTTATCCCAAAAGGTTTCACATCTAGATCAAGTGAGGTCATTGTGCCCCTATACTCATTAGGCCCATGACTGGATACAATGCCCCATTTGGGATGTACCTTACCCGACACCTGCAGCAACTGTAATGGCCACAAAAGTACCTCACCAAGTGGATCTAGGGACTCACACAGATGCCCTGCGCAGTTCGGCTAAAGTAACTCCAGCTCTACTCAGTTGCTTACCGCCTACTCGGATACGATCTGTGCCTGGTGTTTAAAGCCATGTCCAACCCAGAAATAATGGACATGCTCCACCTCAGGATATCCGAATCCCTTAGAGCTACACGCTCCAGGGACTTAAACCTCAGCACTGATATTAATAGGACATGCTAGAGGGACAGATTCATATCCCAGAGGCTCCCCTCACTCTGGAATAAGATCCCAGTCCCACATAGGGAGAGCCCCTCACTGACCCTCTACAAGAGAAATCTTGACGAGTGGATGGGTGATCGTATGTTTACCCCTGGGATCTCTTCTAGGTCCCTGCTAGACATAGGCACAATAAACTAACCGTAAAAGGGCTATCTTGTGTGACCTACTATTCACAGGTGCAGTCTACTAATCTAACAGGGTTGCGAAAGCCAAACACACTCTGGCTAGGCTTATAAATGCCCTAGGGCAGATAGCCTAGTATCAACCTATGAACCTATGATAATGTTTGGAGTGCACATTGTTTATTGATGATACTGATTGCAGGTTTTTTTATCTTCTTTATTTTCCCACTTTCTATGAACAACCTAAGTATCTGTAGAACATATTTGATTATGACAGGGTTCCAATATATTATATATGTGTCTGTTGTCATATAACTGTGTGCACAAGGTGGATTGGTGAATAGTGAGAGGTTCCTCGGTTAACACATGCAACTGCCGGATATGTGTGGCCCACTGCTGTACTCAGACATGGCTTAAGTGTGTGAGCATGCCCAGTGTGACCTTTCAGTATGTTGCTGTCTGAAGTCCACTACATTTGTTAATGTGTGTGAACATGACCAATATTAACATTTATACTATATGTGTGTTGAAAGTCAGGTTCTATTTTTACTGCAGGGCTCACCTTTGTGTCATAACTTGACAGGGATTATGCTGTGCCTGCAGGGTTTCCATGGGATACTTTGCATAGACTTATCAACATTTCTTCATACAGGCTGACCAGTGAAATACTGTCATAGTTTAGCGGTTCAGTACTATGACTATAGTGCACAGTATCATGGGTTCGAGGCCTGTCACTGCTTGATATTTTCATACTGAGCAAACCAGACTGCTTAAGGGCCAGTAGAGCAAATATGAGCATGTTGGCTTTTGCTCAACTATGCCCAACTTTGACCAAGCTTGTCCAACATTGCTCAACGTTAACCAACATTGCTCAACGTTGCCCAATATTGCTCAACAATGACCAAAGTTGTGCTAGTTAGTGTGTGCAATTTGGTTTACATATACTAAATAGTGGTAAAAGCTGTTTAACACTGCTTTATATTGCTTAACACATGGCAATCATGCCTCAGGTGGTGCTGCAGAGCTGCCTATGTCGGATGCACATACTACACTCCCTATACATGTTTGAAAACAGGTAGTGTCAAGTTAGGCATCCCTTTTACTATATGTGCGAGTCAGAGAGAGGTATCATTTCCAGTGTTCCTACTGAGCCAGTGTATGTGCTATGTGTTGCCTCTTTGCCAAGGCCAAAGCATACTGGGCATGCCTCCTTCTGCCTACTGGGGCAGGCTCAGGATGTTCCTCCTCCGCGTCACGCTCTGCGTGTGATGGCCTTGGCAATGGTGGGGGGCTGTTTGGGCCGGGCCTATGCTGCTCTTCTGCAGCTGTTTTTGCAGGCTCATATTATGTAGCATATCACATACCATGACAATATGGGTACATGTAGTTGATGAGTACTGCAAGGCTCCACCAGATGTGTCCAGGCACTGGAACCATGATTTGAGCAGCCCAAACACACGCTCGATTACATTTCGTGTTTGTGCGTGTGCCTCATTATGGCATTCCTGTTCAGGTGTGTTTGCATTTCTGATGGGTGTCATCAGCCACGGCTCCAGTGCATAGCCAGCATCTCCCACTAGGTGACCATGAGGGATGTCCCCACTGGCAAATGTCTGGTACAGCTGTGTCAGATGCCAGATATGGGAATCATGGTAGCTTCCAGGGCAGCCAGCACACACATTCAGTATTATGCCCTGGGCATCACACACGACCTGGCAGTTGATGAAGGGGAAGCCCTTGCGGTTAAAATAGACCCTACCCCGCTCACTGGCTGGTGCTTTGATGCGTATGTGCGTGCAGTCTATTGCACCCACTACCTCAGGGCATTCCGCTATTTGCTGGAAAAAATGCATATTGCTGGCCAGTACCTCATGGGAATTGGGGAAATATACATGATCACCGACATGTGCTGACATGGCATCCAGGAACTGGTGCAGTACCCCGGATGCTGATGCCTGTGATATCCCCATCATATCACCAGTTGGTCTCTGGAAAGTACCTATTGCTAGTATTCTTAGGCCAACACATACCTTGGTTTCCACTGGGATGGGTTCCCCTCTGTTGGTTCTGTGTGTGAGGCGTGGCCTGCACAGCTCAACAATTTGCTGCATGAGGTCTCTGTCCACTCTATAGTGCTCCACTATCTCCAGCTCATTTAGCCCCTGATAGGTTACCCTGGGCTTGTACACTCTTCTCCGTCTCCTCACTGGGGGTTGTCCAGCAGCATTTGTATTGTCACCACCCTCAGCATGTTGCATATTTCGCCTTATAACAGCAATGACAGCCCCTAACATTTCTTTGTCTCAGTAAATCTTTTTCAGTTTTCACTTCTCTGAGGAAAACATGGTGGAAAGTTGTTTGCAGAGTTTTTAGGGCTGGACTGGGCTGGGCTAGTGTACTGCCTGTGTAATTGCCTGATTCTGATTGTTTTCACTTGCTAGCTCTGCTAGTACTCCCTGGTTAACTTCCTACTATTTGTTGTGCTTCCTTTTCCCTTTCTGTTTTCTCAGTAGAGCAGTGCCGCGCACACAAGCGCAAACACGTGCACACCAGCTCACACGTGTGCACACATGATTACATGGACTAAAACTTGCTTATTCTTGCTAAAACACACGCACACGCGCGCACACAGTCTTACTCAGATATACAGGCACGCACCCGCGTGCAAACACGTTCCAGGCACTTCAACAAGAAACGTTAGTGTTATCCACAGCATACACCTTCTATTTCTTGCCTTTAGCTAGGATACCTGTTGACACACCTCTTCCAGTGATGAGTAACTGACAGCAAACACATGCCACTCTGCTCCAATGAGCTTACATTCTTTCATACATACCCCTCGTGATGTCACTTATCTTCTACTCTGTTACTCCCCTTATCCTACTCATACACTCCACTGACTATGCTCATTTGCTATTTAAACTTGGGATTCACTATCCTTACCCTCATTTGCATAGGATTGCCTACTAATGCTTGGTTACATCTCTTAGACTGAGCTTCCCACCTTAGCAACCTCTACTTGGTAGCCATGTTGTCTTCAGCCTGCCATTCCCTTGCACTGTAAATTAAGAATTACAATAAAATCCATATTTGTGGATTTTAATTATTGTTTTTCTGGTTTTTAGAGTGCAGCACGTTTGCGTGGCGCTGCGCTATGCTTAAACTTCGGAGATCGGGATAAAAATAAAAAAAATATTTTATTTTTATTTTGCATCAGTGAACATTGCAAATGGCTGTATTTATGGCCATTGGCATGCTTCCTTAACTGGATGCATCCTTTTTTTGGAGCTGTCATGGCTCCGTTTTGTTATTTGCAGAACGGTACTCAGTTGTCAACGGAGTACATTTCTACAAATAACACTACTCTTACTTGGACAGGTTCAGGTTTCCTGGATCGCAAATTTTACCTTATTTGCATAGCTTTCGCCAGCAATTGAGGTAATTTGCATATCCTAGCCCTATAGTGTAAGAGTCGTTTTAGGAGCTCTCTTGCACACCCCTGCTGGATGTTCCTGGATCGCTCGGCGGACATGTTGGCTGCATGGAGTCTTACTCTACTCTTAGACTCCGTGCAAGCCTTCGTGAATCCAGCCCTATGTCTCCATGTAAAAGTAGTCAGCAATGAATCTTTATAAATTTCACTCAGAAAAGAATGTACAGCTGCTTTAGCAGTAGACTTCTTGACTCCCACTGAACATTTGCTAATGAAAAAAATGCTAATATCTTTGCAGAGGTAAAAAGTGTGGCATTTTCATGCCTGTCATCATTTTGTCTTATTTTTCATGCCTACGTGCTTACAAAAACACTAGTTTATAGCTTAAGCCAATGGCATTAATCTAGACATTCACCCTTGTAAAAATAAGAGAAAATATCTCAATTCTAGTGCACTTTTACAACCCCACACTACCATATCAACCCAAGATCACAGCATATTAACATCAGATTTGCTTTTGTCCACCCATTCTACTCTGTTTATAATTCAGTCTCTTTTTCTTACAACCAAAAAAGTACTTGTTTACTTTAATATCTTTAACACACACAACAGTTACTGAAGAGACTCCCCTCACATTTAAAATACCCATGACTACACACTACACAAAACTGTTTTACTATATATAGCATGAAGTTTATATCAAGAAATGTTATACAAATACTAAGAACAAAATATTTTACTTAAAGTTACTTTTTTCCCCTTTTAGTTTCCTTCTAAACATTAATGACCTAAGGTGGGGTATATGCTTTACACTACAATAACAAGTTTAATACAATCAACAGAAGTCCAGTCTTTCTCGGTCACTTTTTCTTGCAAAGTCATATTTCATAAATGTGATTGATGCTTTATAGTCTCCCATTAATTCACTAGTTTCAGTGTTGCTGGTATTCTTCCTGTTCATCTCCATCTTCCAACACCAGACTCTATTTTAATGCCAAGTACTTCAGATTTTTCTAGTCCACTCCTGCACTTTTTTCTGTCTCTTAAGCGTTTTCATTTGGAACATTGGGAAAGGTTTCAGTGGCAAAATGTCTCTATGAGCATTATTATCAGAAGAATGAGAAGCATAGCCCCCTTTTGCTTGCTTGTTAACCTTTTGCTTTATTTTCTCCTTAGCTTGTTGTGTATCAAAAACATTTTTGATCCTCCAGATAAAAATATTCTGAAGACAGATGTATATAGAAGATTGAATCTCACTCCTGCCTCTAAACTTTCCCTAATTGATGGGATAAGTTTGCTTCTCTTCTGCCTGGTTTTACAGTGAATGATTATTTTTCACAAACACTCTGCATTCTCCAATTTTTAGTTCTTTTCCCTTCTGCCATAGCTTTGTCAAGATCAACTTTCTTCTGCTATTATGATTATATGTTTACTAAGAGAGGTCTTGGCTGCTTTCTCATGGACCAGTTTGAAGCATACATTCAGTGTGCCATTTCAATTAACAAATCCTACTGTGGAATACTGGTCCTGTTACTGATTTGTGCCTTCATAAAATTAATACAGTCTGTTCCTTCCAGTTTCTCTGGTATGGCAGAAAATCACAGGTTTTCTCTGTACCCTCTGTCTTCTAACTCTATCACTTTTTGAAACAGCTCTTCCTGAGAAGTCTCATAGTCAGCCTTTTCTTCATTTCAGAATCTTATTTTTGCAGTTTTATCAGTTTACCTGAATAGCTAGTTAAAGCTTCTTTTATTTTTTCCAGCCTTGTGTCGTTTGAGTAGATATACTTCTTCAGTGTTTCATTTAGTTTAATCACCGCTGAGTACATTTGATTTATCTTTTTCTCTCTAAATTACTGGAAGCCATTTCTTGTACTAAAACTGAAGCATGCACTGCTTTTTGCTGAACAGAATTCTTCCCAGACAGTGTTTTCTCTTTACCCTTTCTGGTTGATTTTCTCTTAGGTTCTCTAATTTTTTTCTTTGCTGGCACAATGGCTATTATTTATCAGTTTCTTTTTTTTTCACAGAGAGCTGAAATTAAGCTGTTGATCAGTATACAGCCATCTTGGAAGTCAGGTCACTATTTCTTTTGTCCTTCTACAATGCTGCATTAACCATTTGTTTAGTGATGCTAGGTATGGATGATGTGATGTTATCCACATTAGGGAGCTGTATTTGGCTACTGCCAAACATTACAAAAAAGTCCAGAAAAATGTAGATTAAAGGCATTAATTAAATCCTTTATGTCATACAATACCCTTCCTTCAGATGCATCTGGGCCTATATGTGGAGTGGAACCTCTAACATATTTAATACACTAGAACTTTTTTATTGTCCTCACACCCAGACAGACTATTATCCTGCTAAATCTTTACTTTAATAATGGACTGCTTTAACTTTTTACTAGTCTTATTAAATGCTCTGTTGGTGTAATGTGAATTACATCTATTAAATGTATTAAATTTCCCATGTTTGGCCCTCAATAAACTTAAAGATCTGTTTCTGTATAGGAGTTGGACACATTTTTTAAATTAGCTATTTTAGTTGTCTTGAGTTCATCCAGGGCATTGAGGCAGTGCTTTTCAAAGCTTTCCCAACAATCACTGATTTTTAAAAAAAAACTTGACCCAACCCATAGAACAGATCCTCCAAAAGTGATCACTTTTCTCCAGTTTTGAACAATCATAGGAGATTCTAGAAACTTTAAAAAATTGGATTATGACAAACTAAGAACTAAAATGCTGGATAGTCAGAATTTCTCAGAGGAGCTAGTGACTTGCTCTTAACAATTCTATTAGGAATATTTGCTAACAAGTCTAAAATATTTCCAAGTCTTGTGTGGAAATCAATCAGCTAAACCAAATGTTTAAAAGTGACCAAATCATGAAATTCATGTTCACCATGGAACTACAAGTATTGCAATTTCAATCAATATTTTGGAAATTTAAATCCATCAGAAATATCCAATTCTGACTGTCTATGATATCTGCAATATATTCCAAAAACAAAGATTGCTCCTCATACTTCATTTTAGGTGTCTTATAACTATCATTCAGGTTTTGCTTTCCGAAGAACACCAACAGTTTGATCATAAATAATTCAAATCTATCAGATTTTTATAGTTTGGATGATAAGTATTAATGAACAAAAATTAGGACATGACCACCAATCACTTGACGTTCTTAAACAGTAAAACATCTGATATCCTGGCAAGATAATGTCCTCATGTTGCCATGCTTTGGTAATGACCAAGTCAGAATATTTAAACTTACAAGTTAACACATTAAGCTCCTCAAACTTGCTGCATAAGCTCTGGACATTAGCATAGTACCTTAAGATCTAAATATCAACTTACTCTTCTCATAATATATAGGTTGAAGTGTAAAGAATGACGAACAATATCTTGCGATTTTTGCTCAGAAATGTATCTGGTTAAGTTGTTTGCCTTACAAACACAAGGTGCAGGGTTTGAATCTCACAGGGGATAACTGGCTAGGCTTAAAATGGCTCACAAGAGCAGTTAGCCTAGTACTAACCTGTGAATTTCCTGTGAATATTATCTGGTTGAAATGTATCTACAATAATCTTTGCTGTTCTTAAGGTCTTTCCAGTTTCTTAACAATTCAATGTTACTGTCAGTACCAAACTATTTCATCTACAAATTGAATAGTACAACTTTTGAATGCTAATAATCACTGAAGCTAAGAGATGGAAATATTTCACTTAGGCAGAGATTTAATTTATGTATTTATTTTTTTACAAAGGAATAAATGCCCTTCACAGACCTGCCAATATGAGACAGAAAGTACCTTTAAGGTCATTCACACTAGCATGTACAATGATAGAGTTAAAATACCATCTTCTAAGTACCATGTTATGTATGGCCTCCAGTACATCAGATAATTTGCAACCTCTAAAGCAGGATAATGTAACTTGCTCCTTAGTAATTCCAGTTACTAGCCTAACATATTTCTTAAATATTTAGTCCCCCAGAAAATAATACTCCACCTAGACAAAAGGGAGGAGAGTTGAAGCTTTCAAGCACTTTATCCATGTTAGGTGTATGGAATTGACCACTAACAACTCATTTTTTAATATTTTATCCTTAGCTGTAACTGTTTATTAGACCACACAAAAACAGTACGGGTTTACAATTAAAACATCCATTATAAAATAAGCCTTTTGCCACAACAGGATCCAAAAGGTCTTCCATGAATGTTCTATAGATTTCAGGGATAACAATAAATATTGCCAAAACAGCCACTGATGAGCAAAAAACAATACTGTAAATTACCAAAGGAAATAGCATCAAGGGGAACCTTGCCTCCAAATGCCATGCACTTGGTTCTATTCAGGTAGAGACCAACAGACACCAACAAATTAAAACATAAGCTGAACCAAATCACAGACATATACAGGGTCTGTTACTACCTGGTGAGTAGATATCATCATCAAATTGAAACGTCCAGCAAGATAGGCCAGTCCCCAAAGTCGATCTACTTTTTTACCTGCAAAATGTCAGCACAGTGAAGCTGCAAATTAGTGTAGTAGAATAACTGAAATGTACAGGTGTATTTCAATAAAATATATAGACAGGCTGTATTAAGATAAGTTAAATTAATTTTTTTCACAAAACAGCAGTTGCTGCTTTCAACAAATCTTACTGTATTTAAAGCTTTTAGAATGCAAAAACATGATCTAAGCAGAATATATAACTTCTTTCAGTAGAAATGCAGCAGACCTGTAAACAAGCAAAATTGGCTCCGTAGATTCTTCCTGCCCTTCACGATCCACCCAAGGATGCATATCACCACTTGCTTCCTGCCTGCCCTTAATATTATTTTGCACTCAGAAGGTGCTCGGAAAGGCCAAAGGATACCTCAAGCTCACCATATATCTGAAAAAGAACCTCAGAATTGAGGACTCCATTTCACTAATCACTGCAGGTCGTCTATGGGCATCTCCAGCTCTGCAGATCAGGTTTTGTCCAATGAAAGCAACAGATTGATTAATCTCCATACATTCAAAGATTTTCTCACTGCCCTGGCTAAACTTCCTCTCCTGTGTTTGACTCAGTTCCCCCTGAAAATAGGCCACATCTGGTAGGATTAACTCAATCAACAAAGATGAATAAAATAATTAAAAGATTAGCTTGTACTGATATTTTATTTTTTATGGAATACAAGTCACATGCTTGGAAAATTGTTTTAATCCATAAGAGTTTGATATAATACTTCATGTTCAGTCTTACTTGATTTTACTCGTGTGTTGTTCACAAACATCAGCATATTGTTAAGCTCTCGTAGCATACTGTTCTTAATACTTACTGCAGATTTCAGTAAAATAGGGGTTGAAGATCCAGGAACTGAGGATGCTTTGTCAAGAATATTCAGTAAGTAGGCTATGTTTTCAGATTTTTTTTGCAATAAATAAGTAAATAAGTAAATAAATACGCAAATTTAAACGAAGATAAAATGTTCAGTTTCCATCTTATTTAAGCTACAGAAATGTTCATTTTCTTTCATATGTAAGCCACATTGTAATATTAGAAACAATGGGAAAATTATTAAAAATGTTAATTACTATAGTTTGTAAATAAAACCAATTTCAGAAAGCAACAAATTCTTTCATAAATGGATTACTCTTGAAAAAAAAAAAAAAAAAAAAAAAAGATTATACTTACAAGAAAAAGTGAAAATGAAGTTGAAGTTATACTGAGTAGTTGTAAAGTAAAAGAAGGCTTGAGCTTTAACACAAATGGGGACTTGGCAAAGAAAAGTGAATAAAAGGCCTAGTTCCTTGAATCATGTAAGAGGGACATAGAGAGAATGAGACAGTGGGAGTATATATGTAAATTCTGACTTTGGAAAGAACAGTAATACAGTAAACATTTTTAGGAGATTTACAACTTCTAAAATAATACACAGGGCTAAGAACATATTTAACTCTTTCACTTATTTCTTTGCCTTTTTTCATAAGTGGGCTCCTCTGTTTATGAAAAAAGATGCAGAAAATGAGTCACAAAAAATTTAAATTAGTTTCCATTTTGTATATCATCAGGAGTAATTTAAGTGTGGAGCTGAAAAGTGTGAAGAATTTAATTAACATGCATTCTTGTTAAAACAATTACATTTTCTGTATAAGAAAAGTGTCAAATATAATATGTTCATCATTGGCATAGTCTTTTTGTTAACAAATATAGTGAACACTAAACTACTACAATGAATTTTTATACTCTATAGTACATAGCTGCATATAAATGTTTTAATAATTAGAATACATTGATTTAGAAATGCGCAGCACTCTGGAGCATAGAAAGCTGGTTAATACAGAACAGTGCACTTTGAGCTAACAGAAATTCAGCTTTCAGCACAAAGCTGGCTAACATACTGGAATTTCAGAAGAGTGACAGGAATGTAGGTACCATCAAAGCCAAAATGTTTGATGCTCTTTTGTGCTATATTGCAGACACAATCATGGAGTTTGCTGACTCTTACATAGAACTATAATATATTGGGAGAAGTGGATATTGATAGCCTAAATGAGTAGTTTTCTATTGTGACCTGCTTAATTTGTCAAACCAGAAAGCCATCTCTTACTTTTTTGTGCCAATCAAATTACATCTGTAAAGCTATTGAAAACCCTTTCAGCAAGTTCTGTCATGTGTCAGATTTGATTTATCCATTTATAAAATAGTTGAAGTACATAATACCTCCCAATCTAGAGCACCTATAAGATGATATACTAAAGCTAGAGAAAACCTGTGATAATTTTCTGATTATGGTATTTTCCATCAATACTGACTGATTGATGGACAGTTTCATCAACTTTTTTTTTTTTTTTGCAAATTAACCTAGTGGTCCTGGATGAAGTGGAGGGCAAGCTCCTCCATTCTGTTATGCAGGAGGCCTGCATTCCTGACTTCATATAACATCCTCACAGAGGCAGTTAGCAAATTCTGATAAAATGGTCTATCAGTCATCTAGGAGTCCTAGATGACTGATAGACCATTTTATCAGAATTTGCTAACTGCCTCTGTGAGGATGTTATATGAAGTCAGGAATGCAGGCCTCCTGCATAGCAGAATGGAGGAGCTTGCCCTCCACTTCATCCAGGACCTAGGACTCAATGGACTATACAAATCCTACTTTTCTTGTAGCTAATACTTTACTGGTTTGGATGGGATGGGATGTGCTGCCCTCTGTTATTAACTGAAAACAGGATTTTGTGAAGGAGACAGTGATTTCATGATAACTGGAAAAAAATTACACAACATGCTGGCAGAAGTCTACTTTATTTAAAGATCACGGTCTTGGGTTCTCATTAACAATAATACTGAAAAGACATTGATGTTTTGAAATGGAGGTTCATATTTAATGTTTTAAAACAAACAAAGCTTCCTGCCAGTTTCTTGACCAAGATCAATTTGTTTTACAGGACACTGTCAGAGTTTATTGTAAAGGGGTGGCTTCACTCCCATTTCCTTTAGCTGCTGAAACACATTAGAGATGCACATTCCTCTTGTATATTTAATCGGGTACAAAAGCCCTTGCATAGTATTCTGAAATTCACTTTTACTGTCAAAGGGGAAACTGGTTAGATTGCTTGAAGTCTGTATATACAGACAGCCTCCTCCCTGCTCTGAATACCTCCTTAAAACACTGCATGTGCCCTGGCTCAAACTTGAACATTTGGCTGCTGTGAATATAGTTAAGAGGAATGTTGAAGTCAATCTTTTGAATGCTGAATGTAGTCTAGCTTATCATCTTCTCCTCCAAATTAACCAACTACACAATGTGTATATTTTCAAAAACATAATGTCATTACAATGGAAAATAGCTACAGTCAGTCCATTTCCCAAAACAGCCAAAACAGTATCTGCCAAAGGCAACAGATTCATCTCAGTCATTCCAACCCTTGGTAAAATACTGGAAAAGCTCATCTATACCCACCAAACTCCCTACCAACAAATATACAGGATAATAACAGCTCAACAGCATGTATTCTGTTCCAGTTGCAGCATTATGGCCACTCTGTACTCCCTGACAGATGGCAATACCACTAAACAGGGACAAAGGGCTACTCACTGATGCACTGCTTGTAGATATATCCAGGAGCTTTGACATGATTGATTACATTCTCCTCTTTAACGCTCTTCCCTTGGCCAGTATAGGCCCTAAAGCAACCTTATGGTTTTAAGACTTTCTAGCCAATGGATCCTTCAGGATAGAAGCTGGCTATCTACCCTCACCAACCACCCAGCGTGTTTCTAAGGGATCCATGCTCTTCCTCATTCTCTGAGCCATCAAAGCCTATCTTTTGGCACATAGTCCCTTCAGATGACATAATGGCATGTCCACCCCCTCTGCTGCCACCATTAAATAACAACTAAAACAGGACCTCCACTCATTAAAGAACTGGCCAAATACTAACCCCCACCAAAACCTCAACTGTTAAAAAAGTAAGGTTGTGTTCTTTGACACAACACAAACCCTTTCCATAGTCAACCCATCCTGTGTCATATGCATCTACCAAAGCACCACCTTAGAAACAGTGTTCCACTAAAGATACCTCATTATCTGACTTGATCCTGTCCTCAACATCCAGCACCATATGCAACTCACTAAAGCCAAAATTAGCAAGCTCCTCTTCCAGGCCTTTAAAATCTCCTGTCTCTTTAGCCCATCAGCAAGAGCTGCAATTGGCAAAGGAGTCCTCCTTCATTTTGTGTATGGTCTCCCTACTACCTCGATTACCTCAACCAGAAACCTCTCCTCCCTACAAACTATTGCCAACAACAATTGCAGATTCTTCTCCTTGTTTCTCAAAAGAGTATCCCTTGCCACACCCCTTCCAAAACTAAATGGCTTTACCATTCTCCAAAGGAATATCTTCCTACTAGGTCCTCTTCTATTCAAAATCATCATTGAACAAAGATTCCCCATTTCTCTCTAAGGATCCTAGATAGACTCCTACTACCATATGACCTCACATCTCCATCTAATGCCACACCCTCCATACAAACTTCCTTCACCAGCTTAAAAAGTACAGGACATGTATCCTCAGTACTCACAACAAAACATGAGAATCCATCCCTGATGTCATAAAATCCATCCAGTGATTCAACTATATCCAAAATGAATACAAACTTTTCTTTAAATCAGGCTCATTGAAAAATGCTTCCAAAATAGTACCATCACCAAATTTTATAACAGCAATTCAATAAATTGTCCTATACTACATGCATATTTTGCTATCTCATGTTGCCCTGCTTCTCCCTACCTCCACTCCCTACCTTTCTTCCTTCCCTCTGCATTTCTGTGCATTACTATAACTATATGAGTTCCCTTAACACAACAAAATGGAATACAATACTGTATTCTGTGATGGATGATCTCTCTCTCTCTCTCATGTCTGCTTATACAGATTATTTTCTGATTGTTTATATAATCTATCCTGTCATTCCATAAATAGTCTTTTATTAAATGTACTTTTAACATTGTGCACTTTTTTCTGGTTGACATACCCTGGGCTGAGCCTGAAAATGACCGCTTGAGATCAGTGCTTTACCCAATCAATGAACAAACAAATGAATAAATTAAAGAACATATGAATGGATAAATAAATAAATAAATAAATAGTTATTGTGGTATAGCAACTGCAGTATGTGATACTGAAGGGGATGAACAACAGGTTAAATTTCAGTTCAAATACGGTAGGTCTGCCTCATGGATGTATGGATGGCTCATGTCATAGACTGGTCACTATGGCTGCATTTTCAGCAATGATAATGATTTTGAAACTATGCAAAAAAGTGACTAGTCCTATATATGCAGCTGAAAACCTGAAGTGGAACTGTTTGGCCGTACAGAAATTAATATATTCCTTAGGTCTAGCAGAAGTGACCATCAGAAGATGGAATTATATGGCATATCAAATAACTACAATTTAAAGATGCTATGGATTAGTACTAATTATCCACCAGACTTGCAATCTACAATTAAGTAGACTGAGCACTTGAACCAGGGGCGGCTCGTGGCATAGGGCTGCCGGACTGCAGCCCCCTCAAAAATAAAAAAGCAAGAAAAACAAATGAAAAATAAAAAAAAATATTTTTTTAAATTTCGCAGACTTCGCGCATGCGCATAGACCGAGTCCCGACTTATCGGTCTATGCGCATGCTCAAGGCAGCCCGTCTGTCCCCATAGAGGGACACAAGGAGACGTCTGTGCACTTTTACAGTGCACAGACCCGCCAGGAGTATAGGACGCGGAGCCTTAGGGATCTCATCGGCAAGGAGCATTGGGATCTCGCGGGTCTTCAGTATTGCGCGGGAAGGAAGGATGTATGTACGGACATTCTGGATGTATTCATTCAGGTAAGGTGCCTTTTTATTTTTATTGAGTTTGTGTATGGTGCTTGTGCTTTACTGGTGTGTGTGTGTGTGTGTGTAAATGCCCCAGGTGCTTATGGTGGTGTGGTAGGGAATGCCTCAGGCTTGAACCCTGTACCCTGTATGCAGGTGTTAAAGACTTGAGTTCCCTACCCACCACCATTTGTAAAAAAATTTCAGATTTTTACCTCATATTCGATCGCATCTGTTCCTCATAATATCTGTGGTTTGTAAATGTTGCAATGCTTGATATTTGATGGTGTAGTAGTAGCATTGTTAGCTCACAGCTGTAGGTTCTTGGGTTTGATTCTTGGCTGGGGTTCCTTCTTTGTGGGGTCTGTATCTTCTCCCTGTGTTTGTGTGGGTTTGCTTTTGTGCCCTCCCATGTTACAAAGACATGTCTGCATTATTTCTTCCTGGGCCTCTGCTGAAAATTGTTTATTTGTTCCAAGTCAGACTGTCCTGATTAAAAAATGTTAAATAAAATTGATAGGCATTTGAATTTCAGACTTAAGGGTTTCTGAATGTTTAATTCCTTGCGTATTTGATGGTGCAGTGGTAGTATTGTTGCCTCACAGCTATAGGTTTTCTGGTTTGATTCTTGGGGTGGCTTCTGTGTGGAGTCTGCATCTCCTCCATGTGTTTGTGTGGATTTGCTCTGGTGCCCTGCCATTTTACAAAGACGTGTCTGCAGTTTTAATCCCTGCTGAAAATTGGTTTTGTTCTGTCCGCAGTAAAATTGACAGGCATTTGAATTTCAGACTTCAGGTTTCTGAATGTTTAATTCCTTGCATAATTGATGGTGCGGTGGTAGTATTGTTGCCTCACAGCAATAGGTTTTCTGGTTTGATTCTTGGTTGGGGTGGCTTCTGTGTGGAGTCTGCATCTCCTCTCTGTGTTTGTGTGGATTTGCTCTGATGCCCTGCCATTTTACAAAGACGTGTCTGCAGTATTAATCCCTGCGTCTCTGCTGAAAATTGTTTTTGTTCTGTCCGCAGTAAAATTGACAGGCATTTGAATTTCAGACTTCAGGTTTCTGAATGTTTAATTCCTTGCAGATTTGATGGTGCAGTGGTAGTATTGTTGCCTCACAGCTATAGGTTTTCTGGTTTGACTCTTGGTTGGGGTGGCTTCTGTGTGGAGTCTGCATCTCCTCTCTGTGTTTGTGTGGATTTGCTCTGATGCCCTGCCATTTTACAAAGACGTGTCTGCAGTATTAATCCCTCGTCTCTGCTGAAAATTGTTTTTGTTCTGTCCGCAGTAAAATTGACAGGCATTTGAATTTCAGACTTCAGGTTTCTGAATGTTTAATTCCTTGCAGATTTGATGGTGCAGTGGTAGTATT
This sequence comes from Protopterus annectens, assembly GCF_019279795.1. Lineage (NCBI taxonomy): Eukaryota > Metazoa > Chordata > Ceratodontiformes > Protopteridae > Protopterus > Protopterus annectens. Next base: position 945,438,505 of record NC_056727.1, read on the forward strand.
GTTGCCTCACAACTATAGGTTTTCTGGTTTGATTCTTGGTTGGGGTGGCTTCTGTGTGGAGTCTGCATCTCCTCTCTGTGTTTGTGTGGATTTGCTCTGATGCCCTGCCATTTTACAAAGACGTGTCTGCAGTATTAATCCCTGCGTCTCTGCTGAAAATTGTTTTGTTCTGTCCGCAGTAAAATTGACCGGCATTTGAATTTCAAACTTCATGTTCTTCAGAATACATAGTAGCACAACCTTTTTTTCTAGCAATTTTCTAAGTTTATAAGATGAATATTTTAAATTTGTCCCTATTTTTGGGACTGTATTCCCCCATTATTGGCTTCGTCCAGGTTTTTGTGCTAAGGTTGACAGCTATGGCAAGAACTGAATTCACTAAATATGGACTGTAGAATTGTGCATATTTACTGATAAAGGTGCACTGTAGAATTGTGCATATTTACTGATAATGGTGGACTGTGGAATTGTGCATATTTACTAATAATGGTGGACTGTAGAATTGTGTATATTTACTAATAATGGTGGACTGTGGAAGTCTGAGTAGACTTTTTATGATAAATGTTCTCAACTGGGCAGTTTTGCCATTATGGGTGCATATGTTTTGTTTCATTGCTTACTGGAAAAATGTTCAAAACAAATTTAAAACACCCTCTAACAAGTGTACTGTATTGTACAAGGAATATAATTTTTAGTACAATGAGGAAGGTGTATCAAAGAGCACATGTATGTTTCATATGCAAGGGGCCTATGATTCGAAAACAGCCCAAAATTAATCTTTATCTGCCACTGGCAAAATGTATTTTCTTTGAATGTGGGTTTCAATGCTGTTTCAATGAATGTGAGTTTCAAGGGCAGAGAAGTTTTAATGCTAAGTTTTCATTGTGAGACTGCATTGCTTTGTTTAACAGATGACTTAATGTTTGTGCTGTAAAATACAAAATAAAACTTTCAAATGAAGTCCAATCATTGAAGTAAAGCAGTATGCACATTAGTGTTTATGGTAAATGGAGTGAAATAGCCAAGTAATGGTTAATTGGAATGGCTGCAGAGGCTCCAGTTCAACCATTATTTTGTCAGGGGAAGGGCAGCAAACTCAGACAGGCCCAGCTGAACTATACCTCCCAACTGTCCAGATTTTCAAAGAATGAATAGATTTTTGCTTCTTATTTTTGGTTTGTTGTTCATAAAATTTGTAGTTTTAATTCCTAAATGATTTGCCAGAAGTCACTAAATAATAAGTTTCAGACTTCATAACCTTCATAAAAAGCATGTTAAAGTAAGAGCTGTTCTATCAACTGTCTCAATTTATACAAGAGCAATTTTAGTACTGTTTATATGTGCCCCAATATATTTGGCCTTGTTCAGATTTACTGCATTAACAGGTTGAGAGGTACATGCAAATAAATTGCTTTATAGAATTAGGCATAGCCAACCTCTCAACTGTCCCCAATTTTTGGCTCAAAATGTTGCTCTTCCCCTAATAATCCCTCCATAAAATAGCAATTTTGGAAGAAAACATGGAGGGTTTACAATTAAGAAATAACTGTAATAATCAAAGTTATAGATTACTTGAAATGCATGTAGATTCTTTTATTTTGTCAGCTGCTCAAGGTAGCAGTACTAATATTAAAGTGTCCCTTCTTTGACAGGTAGAAGCTGTATTGTGTGTCTATTTTATATTTTTGCATCACATTTTTGGTCCATTTTTCATAAAATTGTGTTTTTGGCAAATTAGTGACAAATCACTAAAGACTGAAGTTAGAAAATGACAGACATTTAAGTTTCAGATTTTATACCCTTCAGAAAATTCATACTAATGCAAGACCTATTCTATTATCTTTCTAAGTTTATTAGAGCAATATTTAAAAATTGTCCTTATTGTTGTGCCTTTGTCCCACTTCTGTGTATGGCTTTGTCCAGATTTCTTGCTCTTGAAGTTGAGAGGTATGACAAATGTGTCAGGGCCATCACAGTCAGCCAGAGAGATTTCAAATTGTGACATGCTTGTTGCACCCCACTCCCCATGTAGTGACTCTGGATGTGTCCAAGCAAGGCAAGGAGTAGTTGTATCTACCTTGGATGGGGAGGACACACTGCATAAGTACTACAGTGGCTTTTCATCTGTCCTTGATTTTGCAGAATGGTCTGGTTTCTGTCATATTTTTGTACTGTTGATTTATGCTTATTACTCAAAGTGCCTGTTGCTCTGTGTTTAAGTAGCAATGCTTTAATGACCATAAGGTAAGCTTGTCTGACATCGTAAGATGCAAGTAAGCTTTAATAAGCATACTGTTAAAGTATTGCCAACATTGAAAGCCTTTCTGTTGTTGCCATGCAGAGAATACTTGACTAGATAATGTATAAGCCTTGGGTATTAAAGGACAGGATTCCATTATTTTAAAAAGCTCATTACACTGTTGGAGACTTCCAGTCATCTCTACAGGCTTTACCCGTAAACTAAACAGAATGCCAATCATGTGTGGTCCATAACCTGTACAGTAATCCTTTAAGCAATGTATCTTGAGCTTGTTTCTTGTTTGCTTTTCATTTTTTACTTTTATCATGTTTTCCCCATGAAACAAGTTGTCAGGCAGCAGGTCTTTTTGGATAAGAAACATTTTTACAAGTGGGGCATCACATAGATTTCTACTTTCAGCATGTTGCTTGGTACTTTAATAAAGCTGAATATATTATAATTAGAACTGCAGTGCAAGGAGAAGTGGTTTGAGTTGAGTGCTTCTGGTTTTTCTTATACTTGATTTTGACTGGCATTCCAGTAATGTATTTAAAAGTAATTTATTTTTTCATGCCTCACAACCTTTTGTTTCCATCTAGATATTAAGTAAGCTGTCATGCAGCCAATGCATTGAAATATTTTTATTCTTCTACACTTATTTTTGTCTTGATTGGACTTTCATAATGATGGTTTGCCACCCAGGGCAGCGTATTTAATTAAAGTTAGATTTTTTGTGGTTTTGTGCATAGCTCCTCCCCTTTATGGTTGACCACACCCCTTCCCTTTGACCCCGCCCATTCAGCGTCTCCTGCAGCCCCCCTGTGATTTGAAGTCACCAGCCGCCACTGACTTGAACAGATGAAATATATCTTGTTTTACTGATCTGCTCTACATATGAATATTAACAGTGAAGGGAGGCCTTAAATCACATGGTGTGTGTAGTGTGTATCTGATTTGCAACAGTTTCAGTTTCCACATTAGTTTGTTATCATATTATGTTGGATTGCACAGACTGCATGAAGATGCAGAATGCAGGCTAATGTAACTGGCGTTGTGCTTTTGTATGCATTTATGTCATTTTATTCTTAGGTGAAAGTATGTAATATAGCATATTAGTTAAGAAAACAGGATTTCATTGTTGTTAAAGAAATCTGAATGTCAGGCTAGAATGCACAGCCTCTTAATGCAAGAAATCTGGATGAAGCCTAAAATAATGGGAGCACAAAGGCTGAAAAAAGGGACAGATTTTAAATATTGCTCTTATAAACGGAGAAAGTTCCTAGAATAGCAGTATTTTGTTAGCATGTATTTTCTAAAGGATATGAAGTCTGAAACTCAAATGTATATCATTATTTACTGACTTCAGTCCTCAGTGATATGATAAAAAAATACAAATTTTATGAGGAACAAGACAAAAAACTGAGGCAAAGTCTGAATAGTCTGTGAAAATCTAGACAGTTGAGAGGTATGCATGGGAATAACACACCTTGTACAAGTGAACGCCCTTCTGTGAACTCCAAGGTAAAATGAGAAGGTTAAAATTAACAGTGATTAAGATTAAATAGCTGCTCATTGTTCAAAAATGCAAACCTAGTTTAACATATTGCATCCTTTGATTCCACTTACTAGACCTCTCACTATCGACAGAGATAATGCCTTTTGGAGTCTCAGCTGATTTATTTTTTTAAGATTCTTCATATCAGCATTTATTAAGAGAGCTGGCCTTCAACTGTACAAATATTAGTTTTGCTTGTCCTTTCACAAAAACTTAGCATATCTCATAAAACATCCTGGTAATCATCTCAAACATCCTGTAATATCATTTGCAAAACTTTCAAATGAGACACATTCTACTGCTGATGGAAACAACAGAGCGACTCTTTAATTTCTGAGATATTGTTTATTCACACTTTGACCCCAGCAGCTTTCAGCATCTGCAAAGAAACAGACCTCCAAAAGCCACATACCTGTTCTTTTTCAACAAGGCAAACTAGTGCATAAAACTAGCTTTGTGGTACAAAAAGGGGAGCCCTGCCTGTAACTCCATTAAACCAGTTTGGGCCATCAGGTCCAGCTGATTTGATAGAGATGGTCTGGAGGGGATAGGAGTGAGTGACCAGTCCCAGGTTATCCATCTCAGAGAGATGGACTTGGCCAATATCCTGCACTAGCAGTGCTGTCCTGGCAAGTAGCTAACTGTTGTGGCTGTGAGCACATGGGAACTCAGTATGGCATATAACCTGTACATGCAGATTACCCAGGGCAAGCAGCCACATAACCTTAGTGTATCAGGCATTACATTATGCCCACAAGCCAATGGAGAAGCAAGGAGAAGAGTATACCATAAAATCCACAAGCCCCATAAGATGACAGCAATGAGCTGTTTTGCTCTCAGACAGTCTCCTGATGAAGGATGAGGAAGATGAGCAAAAACAGGGGCATGGCTCAATATAGTTATAGGGCCTTTAACTGAGTTGCACTTCCATAGAAAAGAGTTTCTATTAGCATGCAAATAAAAACAAAGGAAAGTCTGAAGTCCTGGGTGAAGTAGGAGGTAAGTCTTCACATACCCATGAAGGGGCATCTCCCCCCTCTATCACCTTAATTACTATAATCTGGTCTGAGGCGGAAGAATCTTAGTGCACATTCAGTACTTTAATTGAAACTCTTTCTAACTTAAGTGCATGCCACTCAATCAAAATATAATGCTAGATGGGCAACAGAAAAAGGGCCAAAAGAATCACAATCTGCCATCCCTGCAATAGACCAAGAGAACTTTTATTTTTTAAGTGGTCCTACACTATTTAACTTTACAAGCCCACTTGTGTCATCTCTCAGTCCAGACAGGAAAAATATTCACCTTTCCTTTCTTTTCAACCATCTCCTTATTATCTATAATCACGATGTCTATAAGTCTATGTTGCCTGTTCTTTCAATAATTTTTAAACATCTCTTTATTTCCTCAAAATCTCTAGCACACTGTCCAGTATAAAAAAGTGCAGCCACTTTATTTTCTGATTAAGTTTATCTTTAAACATAAGCCAGCAGGCTGCATCAGACTCATAAAAATATCCAAACTCCTTTGTTTTTATCCCAAATCATTTTATCCCATTTATCCAAAGTACCTTTTCAAAATTATGATTCTAACAGCCAAAAATCTGGGCCCATTGTCAAATCCACCTTTATTTTCATCAGCAACATCTGATATACTCAAATATGCACACAAAATTATGTAAATTATATTTACATGAAGAAAAGCACCTTGGTGTATCAAATGGACTATATTTCATGCAGACATTTAAAAAGAAACATGACTTTCAAAATCTAAAAGCCAAAGTCCCATTATCAAATGGAGTTACGTTAATACTGCTAAATCCCTCAAATTCTAACAGCTCTTTTATTATGGCACAGAATTTCAACACTCAACCAACCAACCCATCCCTGACAATTATCTCTTCCCCAGCCACCTATGAACCCTCCATGGGTCCAACTCTTTAAGTTACAGTCTATAGTTTAAAAGAAGAATGGTCTGTATACATAGTAACAATAAATATCATTCTTTTTATCTTATTATATCACCTAAGCCTTGCAGTCCATTAGGATTTGAAGCCTACCACGTAAATTTAAAAAAAAAATCCTTTCATGGTAATTTCAAATCTGGTTTCTGAGTGTGCCCTCCTTATCATTTTATGTTTCATGGCCTTATACCTGCAGATTTCTCCCTCCTAGTCACTTCTTTTTCTAGTCCCACTTTTCTCCTCCCACCTATTTCTGTCTTCCTGTTTTATAGCTCCTCATGTGGTGTATACTTAATTCACACATCCATCACAGTTTGCTATTTTAACCAGACTAAGTGTATTCTTTTTGCTGGAGCAGTCTCCTTTAATCTTTCATCAACCACTCTCTTCAAAACTACCACAATCTCCTACAAAGGAAGCTCTTCTTCCCTACTATGTGTGTCAGTTCAGAGTGTCCTGTCAGCATCAGTCATTAATCATTCTGAATAAAGTGTAGAACATTTCCTGCCCTCCCCCCCATGAAAACACTTTGTTCCCTTCTTACTGTTCCCAAGTTCATATACACCAGTGTTCAGGACCAAAGCTCATTTAGGAACACTGACTTCCTGAAATTAGGCTTGTAAGACAATTTTCCTACCAGGTTACATTTAAATAGATTAAAATTATCAGATGATCAGAACAATATAATATGGTAATTTATTACATGTGACCAAAGTAAACTGAGTTACTAAACAATTATCTTGGTTTTATTTAAAATAATGTGAAAATCCATTTTATATCTCTGTGATATATTATTATATATCCAAGTTTAATGAAGCTCTTAATAATTCATCATTGAAGGCACTATATCCCATGATTAGTTTGCTCCTAAGGTGCCTGAATTGCTAAAGACATTCTATACAGTTTACTTTGCTTTAACTGCCTGTATACATTTGGCACAGGTAAGGTCAGATCACAAAATCATCTCATTCAAAATAAAAATTGGCTTGGAAAACCCATCAAAACCTGTTAAAGTTAGAAACTATTCCAAAGCAAACTACATCCTATTAAGTGACAGTTTGTCAAAATCCAGTGCCCCACCAAACCAGACTTCACAACAGCCATTGCAGAATTATTCACAGAAATACTGCACAAACATGTACGTGGCAGCATAGAGGCTGCTGGACCTACTAGAAGTAAGCCCAAAACAAACCCCCAGAAACAAATCACACTAGTGGAATTCTAATCTTAACATGATGTATAACAAAAGGAAAGAATTTATGGCCAAAAGTCAGAAAGAGCAACTTTCATAATGACTAGAGCTCTATAATAAAACTAAACAAGAAATTAAGAGGACTAATTAAATCCAGCAGGGCCAATTACAAGGTCAAGATACTTTCTCAGGCTAAAGACTGTGATGACCCACCACTGAACCAGTAATCAAGGAACCTCAATCTTCACCACTGGCAACAGTGGGGGACGTTCAGTGGGAGGATAAGTACACACACAGTACTTCCAGATGCACCTCTCTGCATCAGGTGCAATTTCCCTTAAGAACATAGAGACCACAGCCAGTCCGGGGTTGGTTTCTCCTTCCTTCTCCAGATCCCCAATCACTGGCACAGCTATAGAGTTCAGATCTCAGCTGAGTGACCAAGCCAAGTCCTCCAGCACCCTCTCTGTCCAACTAGTGCTTTGTGTCCCTGCCCAAGTAGCTGACACACACACACTCTTTGAGGTTTGATGTGCACACACACACACACACACACACACACACACACACACACACACACACACACACACACTTGGGAAAGGCTGGCCCAGGTTTACTAGCTATGCCACCTCCTGCCCAGACTATAAGGTAGTTATTACACCAGTCACTCCTTATCAGCTACTTTAAGGCTCTTAGCAAAAGGTGTCCAATCTTACTGTGAAATGTTAACATTAATAGAAATGTTATTTTGACCAAGAGCATGGCTATTAGGAGTGGCCCACACAGTGTCAGCAAATAAATATGCAAGCACTCTCAAAATTTAAATATCTCTACACAGATCAGCCATAATGAAACGTTTAAATATGTTTAATAATAAATAATAAAAGAACAAGACAATACTAAATATATATTCACAGTGGCATCAGAGTTCAAAAACACAGGAAATATTTAAAACATTGCAGGACAGTCTCAAATAAATAAAGAAACATATCTAAACTAAGCTTTACTATAGTCCTGACTGCATCTAAGAGAACTACTGTAACCTAAGAACTTACTCATAGAGCAAGGCAGATGTGGCGGATGGATCTTCTAGTTGTTGTCAGGTCCAAAGCAGAATGCAGAATGCTCTGTCTCTCTAAGAGACTTCTCAAATTAATATCTCAAACATTACTGCTGGGCTAGCTTGCAGAATGACATAATTTCTTGTTATCTGAATCTAGCTCCCAGGTGAAACTTCCACTGCTGGATACTGGCAGTATTTAGCATCTACCTGTAAAAATACATAGATCTCAGATCTTTGGCAGATGCTGGAAGTCATAAAACAATTGGATTCCTTCATGCTTTCAGAGGTAGATTAGTTCACTCCAAAGACAATACAGAAAGCTTCTCAGCACATACTCTATGTCTCTAGCTGCATTGAAAACTGAAAGATACCATCTTTTATTGTGTAGCCTATAAAGTTATTTAATTTCAGCCATTTTTCTGAAGTTGACCTCCTGTATTACAGTTTCCGCTATTAAAATATATACATTTAGACAGTTGCAGTAGTGCATGTACATTTCAGTTCTCTTCCAGTCGAGCACACTGTGGTTACATTTCAAACAGCACTTTGGAAATACCTTTTCAACACACATCTGTACAAACCAGTTTATATACACATGACATACAGTTCTAATACAGTTGAAACACAAGCATCTAACATAAATCATGTTGATATTCACAAATTACATATAATTATTTAGAAAATTCCAGCTAGCTGTGCTGGCAGTATATCCTTCTATCACAAAGACTACCACAAGGCCTTCTACAGCTATGTCCAAAACCTCAAAGGTAACATCCAACATTGTGTTGAACTGGTAGTAAATGGTACCAACTTCACTGAGCAGAGTGACATAGTGAATCTGCTGGCCAACAAATTCAGCTCAAACTCACTGCCAGCATACCCCCCATAGCTATCAGCAGGGAGCAGGTCATAGCGGCACTCACTAAGGCTAAAACACAGATTCAGTGTGGCCCAACAATATCTCAAGTTACCTCCTAAGCAGCCTGAAGGATGACCTATTAGGACCACTTGAGTGACGTTTCAACTACAGCCTAAAACACAGGCTACATACCTACTAAATGGAGGACAGCAATGGTTATCCCCTTCACAAGGGTGGACCTTCAACAGACTCCAGAAACTACAGACCCATTAGTCTAACTAGTCTAATATGCAAAACCATGGAATGAGTTATCATGGAAATGATCAACAAAGACATTGGAAACCTATAGACATTGGACCCATCCAAGTTCAGTTTTGTCAAAGGAAGATCATGCCTATTTAATCTGGTAAACTTCTTTGAGAAGGCAACTAAGGTAATGGATGAATGTAAAACAATGCATACCACCTACCTAGAGTTGGCTAAGGTATTCAACATAATAATCCCTTAAATACTGTGGACAAACTCCCTGAACTAGGCAACAATCCTTATACAACTTGCTGGATTGTGAGATGGCTCACAGATAGGACCCAAGAAGTCAGGATTGCTGATACCACCTCCACTAAGAGGCAGATCACCACTAGAGTACCACGGGGCTCCATGCTGGGCCCACTCCTGATTGCAATCTACTTCTCAGAGGTCAAGGCTAATATCAAGGGCCACTAGTATACCAATGTCACAGATGACCGCAAATAGGGAGCTACATAAATAACCCCAATGACACTAACATTCTGAAAGAGGGTCTAACACATACAAATGAATGGTGCCAAAACCACAGATTAAAACTCAGTACAAAGAAGTACATTATAGTGCCTTTTGGGAAAACATCTACCCAAGCAAATAACTCCATTTATAAGATACCCATAAGAGTTGACCTATTAGTTAGATTTCTGGGAACTTATGCAGACAGTAATTTGGCCTTTGACCACACATAGCCAAAGTAGTAAAAAAATAATTCAATGTTGCCCAGCTAATTAGTAAGGGTATGACATCTGGGTACAATGAAGTTATAGTACCACTCAACTCATCCCTTATCAGACCCATCATTGAGTACAATGCCCCTTTTGGCATTTACCTGATTTGGGATATGTAGCAGTTTGAAAGTCCACAGAGGTTCCTCACCAAGAGATTTCAGGATTTTAACACACTGTCCTATACAGATTACCTTAGAGCCCAGTCTCTATATCAATCTCCTACAGGTTGTTAAGAGGCAATCTGTGCTTAGCATATAAAGCATCCTTATAGACAGCCCTGATGGAACACTTGCATATCTGCAAAACACCAGACACCAGAAACACTAGATTCAGGGATTTGAACCTTGTCTGAAACATACAATATATATAGATAGGGGTGTGTGGGGGGTGTATAGCCCCCCACCTTGTTTGTTTTATATTGTACGTTACCAAAAAGTTTAAAACAACAAATTTTAAACAATAGAAATGCATAGTTACAACACCAGTGATCAACTCTCTCCAGAAGACAATATGTACTCAAACTAAGTTTGGGTCTATGCTCCCCACACACCACAATGTGGGGGGCTGTGCCACCCCATACCTCCACTAACTATATATACTAACTCCAGGATCACACTACAATGGGGAAAAGGACATATACCTTTTCCTTGCCTTACAGTAACCTACACAGTGTCACATATACTAACTGCAGTTCAGTGAAATGAAATTCAGTGAAATGAGTTTTCAGTAATTTGATTTTTCAGTGAAGTAGTCGGGGTGAAATGAAATTCAGTGAAATGAGATTTAACAAAACAAATTAAACCTCTCTCTCTTTCTCTCTCTCTCTCTATATATAAATATATATATATATATATATATATATATATATATATATATATATATATATATATATATATATATATATATATATATATACCAACTCCAAAATCACATTACAGTGTGGAAAGGGTAAATACCCTGATGCACAATGTACTGCCTCATTGTGAAAAAGTCAGTAAGGTTTGATCAGCTGATTTTCGATCAGTTATACTGCCTTTTTCACACTTTGATGGAAACACGCATCATAAAGAAATCCAAGTCACTGCGAGCCAAGCGCTCTAGTGAGCTAAACCTCTCCACAACAATAAATAGAACATGCTGGAGGGATAGATTCCTGTCACAGAGACTCCCCATGCTTTGGAACAAAATTCCTAACTACATTAGGCAGAGCCCCTCACTAACACTCTTCAAGAGAAGCCTTGACAGGTGGATGGGTAACAGAAAATACACTCCTGGGATCACTTCATTGGCTCTGCTTCACAGAGGCTCAGTTAATTAATCAATGTGGCGGCAAAAGCCGACACCCTCTGGCTAGGCTTATAAATGCCCTCGGGCAGATAGCCTTGTACCTACCTATGAACCTATGAACCAAAGGTACTGCACCCATATATATAAATGTATATTTTGTGTGTGTGTGTGTGTGTGTGTGTGTGTGTGTGTGTGTGTGTATTTATGTTTATGTCTGTGTGTCTTTATGTGTATGGGGGGTGAGGGGGCCAAGGGACAGGCACACCATACAGGCATTATTCCTGTCTTAGGTTTACTGTTGTTGTTTGTCCCAGTAAGGGGTCACCACAGCGGAACTCCGGTCTGCTAATGACTGGCAGTAGATTTTTATGAAACGCCGAGGTTCCAGCTCGATGCCCAACATTCAACGAAGGCACGCCCATTTGCGCACGCCTGTCTTTCGAATGCTAGGTTTACTACTTTCCTAAAATGGCTTCACTCCCTCATACCACACTGACTTCAATAAGCCAGTAATGAAAATGACTGAAATCTTGTATTATTTTTACCT